>NW_025726034.1:0-185879 GCF_021461395.2 Schistocerca americana
GGCAGCATTAGATCCTTGGAGACAAGTCGGCTGGAGGACGAAGTATTGTATCTCGACGCAATTTGAGTGTTCCATCGTCATTAGAAGGCCCTGAACGTTACAATTAACTATCATTTTTGCGTCGGATTCGAAAATCTAGACTCACAGGAGAACGACCATAAGGTGCCCGAGGCAGCAATAGACCCTTGGAGACAAGTCGGCTGGAGGACGATGTATTGGATCGCGACGCAATTTGAGTCTTCTATCGTCATTAGGAGGCGCTGAACGTTACAATTAACTATCATTTTTGCGTCGGGTTCGAAAATCTAGACTCACCGGAGAACGACCATAAGGTGCCCGAGGCAGCAATAGACCCTTGGAGACAAGTCGGCTGGAGGCCGATGTATTGAATCTCGACGCAATTTGAGTGTTCCATCGGCATTAGGAGGCCCTGAACGTTACAATTAACTATCATTTTAGCGTCGGGTTCGAAAATCTAGACTCACAGGAGAACGACCATAAGGTGCCCGAGGCAGCAATAGACCCTTGGAGACAAGTCAGCTGGAGGACGATGTATTGAATCTCGACGCAATTTGAGTGTTCCATCGGCATTAGGAGGCCCTGAACGTTACAATTAACTATCATTTTTGCGTCGGATTCGAAAATCTAGACTCACAGGAGAACGACCATAAGGTGCCCGAGGCAGCAATAGACCCTTGGAGACAAGTCGGCTGGAGGCCGATGTATTGAATCTCGACGCAATTTGAGTGTTCCATCGGCATTAGGAGGCCCTGAACGTTACAATTAACTATCATTTTAGCGTCGGGTTCGAAAATCTAGACTCACAGGAGAACGACCATAAGGTGCCCGAGGCAGCATTAGATCCTTGGAGACAAGTCGGCTGGAGGACGATGTATTGTATCTCGACGCAATTTGAGTGTTGCATCGTCATTACAAGGCCCTGAACGTTACAATTAACTATCATTTTTGCGTCGGATTCGAAAATCTAGACTCACAGGAGAACGACCATAAGGTGCCCGTGGCAGCAATAGACCCTTGGAGACAAGTCGGCTGGAGGACGATGTATTGGATCGCGACGCAATTTGAGTCTTCTATCGTCATTAGGAGGCGCTGAACGTTACAATTCACTATCATTTTTGCGTCGGATTCGAAAATCTAGACTCACAGGAGAAGGACCATGTGGTGCCCGAGGCAGCGATATCCCCTTGGAGACAAGTAGGCTGGAGGCCGATGTATTGAATCTCGACGCAATTTGAGTTGCCCATCGTCATTAGAAGGCCCTGAACGTTACAATTAACTATCATTTTTGCGTCGGATTCGAAAATCTAGACTCACAGGACAACGACCATAAGGTGCCCGAGGCAGCAATAGACCCTTGGAGACAAGTCGGCTGGAGGACGATGTATTGGAACGCGACGCAGTTTGAGTCTTCTATCGTCATTAGGAGGCGCTGAACGTTACAATTCACTATCATTTCTGCGTCGGATTCGAAAATCTAGACTCACAGGAGAAGGACCATGTGGTGCCCGAGGCAGCGATATCCCCTTGGAGACAAGTAGGCTGGAGGTCGATGTATTGAATCTCGACGCAATTTGAGTGTTCCATCGGCATTAGGAGGCCCTGAACGTTATAATTAACTATCATTTTTGCGTCGGATTCGATAATCTAAACTCACAGGAGAACGACCATAAGGTGCCCGAGGCAGCAATAGACCCTTGGAGACAAGTCGGCTGGAGGCCGATGTATTGAATCTCGACGCAATTTGAGTGTTCCATCGGCATTAGGAGGCCCTGACCGTTACAATTAACTATCATTTTTGCGTCGGGTTCGAAAATCTAGACTCACAGGAGAACGACCATAAGGTGCCCGAGGCAGCAATAGACCCTTGGAGACAAGTCGGCTGGAGGACGATGTATTGAATCTCGACGCAATTTGAGTGTTCCATCGTCATTAGAAGGCCCTGAACGTTACAATTAACTATCATTTTTGCGTCGGATTCGAAAATCTAGACTCACAGGACAACGACCATAAGGTGCCCGAGGCAGCAATAGACCCTTGGAGACAAGTCGGCTGGAGGCCGATGTATTGAATCTCGACGCAATTTGAGTGTTCCATCGGCATTAGGAGGCCCTGAACGTTATAATTAACTATCATTTTTGCGTCGGATTCGATAATCTAAACTCACAGGAGAACGACCATAAGGTGCCCGAGGCAGCAATAGACCCTTGGAGACAAGTCGGCTGGAGGCCGATGTATTGAATCTCGACGCAATTTGAGTGTTCCATCGTCATTACAAGGCCCTGAACGTTACAATTAACTATCATTTTTGCGTCGGATTCGAAAATCTAGACTCACAGGAGAACGACCATAAGGTGCCCGAGGCAGCAATAGACCCTTGGAGACAAGTCGGCTGGAGGACGATGTATTGGATCGCGACGCAATTTGAGTATTCTATCGTCATTAGGAGGCGCTGAACGTTACAATTAACTATCATTTTTGCGTCGGATTCGAAAATCTAGACTCACAGGACAACGACCATAAGGTGCCCGAGGCAGCAATAGACCCTTGGAGACAAGTCGGCTGGAGGCCGATGTATTGAATCTCGACGCAATTTGAGTGTTCCATCGTCATTACAAGGCCCTGAACGTTACAATTAACTATCATTTTTGCGTCGGATTCGAAAATCTAGACTCACAGGAGAACGACCATAAGGTGCCCGAGGCAGCAATAGACCCTTGGAGACAAGTCGGCTGGAGGCCGACGTATTGAATCTCGACGCAATTTGAGTGTTCCATCGTCATTAGAAGGCCCTGAACGTTACAATTAACTATCATTTTTGCGTCGGATTCGAAAATCTAGACTCACAGGACAACGACCATAAGGTGCCCGAGGCAGCAATAGACCCTTGGAGACAAGTCGGCTGGAGGCCGATGTATTGAATCTCGACGCAATTTGAGTGTTCCATCGTCATTTCAAGGCCCTTGACGTTACAATTAACTATCATTTTTGCGTCGGATTCGAAAATCTAGACTCACAGGAGAAGGACCATGTGGTGCCCGAGGCAGCGATATCCCCTTGGAGACAAGTAGGCTGGAGGCCGATGTATTGAATCTCGACGCAATTTGAGTGTTCCATCGTCATTAGAAGGCCCTGAACGTTACAATTAACTATCATTTTTGCGTCGGATTCGAAAATCTAGACTCACAGGACAACGACCATAAGGTGCCAGAGGCAGCAATGGACCCTTGGAGACAAGTCGGCTGGAGGACGATGTATTGAATCTCGACATAATTGAGTGTTCCATCGGCATTAGGAGGCCCTGAACGTTATAATTAACTATCATTTTTGCGTCGGATTCGATAATCTAAACTCACAGGAGAACGACCATAAGGTGCCCGAGGCAGCAATAGACCCTTGGAGACAAGTCGGCTGGAGGCCGATGTATTGAATCTCGACGCAATTTGAGTGTTCCATCGGCATTAGGAGGCCCTGAACGTTATAATTAACTATCAATTTTGCGTCGGATTCGATAATCTAGACTCACAGGAGAACGACCATAAGGTGCCCGAGGCAGCAATAGACCCTTGGAGACAAGTCGGCTGGAGGACGATGTATTGAATCTCGACGCAATTTGAGAGTTCCATATCATTTTTGCGTCGGATTCGAAAATCTAGAATTACAAGAGAACGACCATAAAGTGCCCGAGGCAGCATTAGATCCTTGGAGACAAGTCGGCTGGAGGACGAGTATTGTATCTCGACGCAATTTGAGTGTTCCATCGTCATTAGAAGGCCCTGAACGTTACAATTAACTATCATTTTTGCGTCGGATTCGAAAATCTAGACTCACAGGAGAGAACGACCATAAGGTGCCCGAGGCAGCAATAGACCCTTGGAGACAAGTCGGCTGGGAGGACGATGTATTGGATCGCGACGCAATTTGAGTCTTCTATCGTCATTAGGAGGCGCTGAACGTTACAATTAACTATCATTTTTGCGTCGGGTTCGAAAATCTAGACTCACCGGAGAACGACCATAAGGTGCCCGAGGCAGCAATAGACCCTTGGAGACAAGTCGGCTGGAGGCCGATGTATTGAATCTCGACGCAATTTGAGTGTTCCATCGGCATTAGGAGGCCCTGAACGTTACAATTAACTATCATTGTTTGCGTCGGATTCGATAATCTAAACTCACAGGAGAACGACCATAAGGTGCCCGAGGCAGCAATAGACCCTTGGAGACAAGTTGGCTGGAGGCCGATGTATTGAATCTCGACGCAATTTGAGTGTTCCATCGTCATTACAAGGCCCTGAACGTTACAATTAACTATCATTTTTGCGTCGGATTCGAAAATCTAGACTCACAGGGAGAACGACCATAAGGTGCCCGAGGCAGCAATAGACCCTTGGAGACAAGTCGGCTGGAGGACGATGTATTGGATCGCGACGCAATTTGAGTCTTCTATCGTCATTAGGAGGCGCTGAACGTTACAATTAACTATCATTTTTGCGTCGGATTCGAAAATCTAGACTCACAGGACAACGACCATAAGGTGCCCGAGGGCAGCAATAGACCCTTGGAGACAGTCGGCTGGAGGCCGATGTATTGAATCTCGACGCAATTTGAGTGTTCCATCGTCATTAGAAGGCCCTGAACGTTACAATTAACTATCATTTTTGCGTCGGATTCGAAAATCTAGACTCACAGGACAACGACCATAAGGTGCCCGAGGGCAGCAATAGACCCTTGGAGACAAGTCGGCTGGAGGCCGATGTATTGAATCTCGACGCAATTTGAGTGTTCCATCGTCATTTCAAGCCCTTGACGTTACAATTAACTATCATTTTTGCGTCGGATTCGAAAATCTAGACTCACAGGAGAAGGACCATTGTGGTGCCCGAGGGCAGCGATATCCCCTTGGTGACAAGTAGGCTGGAGGCCGATGTATTGAATCTCGACGCAATTTGAGTGTTCCATCGTCATTAGAAGGCCCTGAACGTTACAATTAACTATCATTTTTGCGTCGGATTCGAAAATCTAGACTCACAGGACAACGACCATAAGGTGCCAGAGGCAGCAATGGACCCGTGGAGACAAGTCGGCTGGAGGACGATGTATTGAATCTCGACATAATTTGAGTGTTCCATCGGCATTAGGAGGCCCTGAACGTTATAATTAACTATCATTTTTGCGTCGGATTCGATAATCTAAACTCACAGGGAGAACGACCATAAGGTGCCCGAGGCAGCAATAGACCCTTGGAGACAAGTCGGCTGGAGGCCGATGTATTGAATCTCGACGCAATTTGAGTGTTCCATCGGCATTAGGGAGGCCCTGAACGTTATAATTAACTATCAATTTTTCGTCGGATTCGATAATCTAGACTCACGAGGAGAACGACCATAAGGTGCCCGAGGGCAGCAATAGACCCTTGGAGACAAGTCGGCTGGAGGACGATGTATTGAATCTCGACGCAATTTGAGAGTTCCATCGTCATTAGGCGGCCCTGAACGTTACAATTAACTATCATTTTTGCGTCGGATTCGAAAATCTAGAATTACAAGGAGAACGACCATAAAGTGCCCGAGGCAGCATTAGATCCTTGGAGGACAAGTCGGCTGGAGGACGATGTATTGGATCGCGACGCAATTTGAGTCTTCTATCGTCATTAGGAGGCGCTGAACGTTACAATTAACTATCATTTTTGCGTCGGGTTCGAAAATCTAGACTCACCGAGAACGACCATAAGGTGCCCGAGGCAGCAATAGACCCTTGGAGACAAGTCGGCTGGAGGCCGATGTATTGAATCTCGACGCAATTTGAGTGTTCCATCGGCATTAGGAGGCCCTGAACGTTACAATTAACTATCATTTTAGCGTCGGGTTCGAAAATCTAGACTCACAGGAGAACGACCATAAGGTGCCCGAGGCAGCAATAGACCCTTGGAGACAAGTCGGCTGGAGGCCGATGTATTGAATCTCGACATAATTTGAGTGTTCCATCGGCATTAGGAGGCCCTGAACGTTATAATTAACTATCATTTTAGCGTCGGGTTCGAAAATCTAGACTCACAGGAGAACGACCATAAGGTGCCCGAAGGCTAGCATTAGATCCTTGGAGACAAGTCGGCTGGAGGACGATGTATTGTATCTCGACGCAATTTGAGTGTTCCATCGTCATTACAAGGCCCCTGAAACGTTACAATTAACTATCATTTTTGCGTCGGATTCGAAAATCTGGACTCACAGGAGAACGACCATAAGGTGCCCGTGGCAGCAATAGACCCTTGGAGACAAGTCGGCTGGAGGACGATGTATTGGAGTCGCGACGCAATTTGAGTCTTCTATCGTCATTAGGAGGCGCTGAACGTTACAATTCACTATCATTTTTGCGTCGGATTCGAAAATCTAGACTCACAGGAGAAGGACCATGTGGTGCCCGAGGCAGCGATATCCTCTTGGAGACAAGTAGGCTGGAGGCCGATGTATTGAATCTCGACGCAATTTGAGTGTTCCATCGTCATTACAAGGCCCTGAACGTTACAATTAACTATCATTTTTGCGTCGGATTCGAAAATCTAGACTCACAGGAGGAACGACCATAAGGTGCCCGAGGCAGCAATAGACCCTTGGAGACAAGTCGGCTGGGAGACGATGTATTGGATCGCGACGCAATTTGAGTCTTCTATCGTCATTAGGAGGCGCTGAACGTTACAATTAACTATCATTTTTTCGTCGGATTCGAAAATCTAGACTCACAGGACAACGACCATAAGGTGCCCGAGGCAGCAATAGACCCTTGGAGACAAGTCGGCTGGAGACCGATTGTATTGAATCTCGACGCAATTTGAGTGTTCCATCGTCATTACAAGGCCCAGAACGTTACAATTAACTATCATTTTTGCGTCGGATTCGAAATCTAGACTCACAGGGAGAACGACCATAAGGTGCCCGAGGCAGCAATAGAACCTTGGAGACAAGTCGGCTGGAGGCCGATGTATTGAATCTCGACGCAATTTGAGTGTTCCATCGTCATTAGAAGGCCCTGAACGTTACAATTAACTATCATTATTGCGTCGGATTCGAAAATCTAGACTCACAGGAGAAGGACCATGTGGTGCCCGAGGCAGCGATATCCCCTTGGAGACAAGTAGGGCTGGAGGCCGGATGTATTGAATCTCGACGCAATTTGAGTGTTCCATCGGCATTAGGAGGCCCCTGAACGTTACAATTAACTATCATTTTTGCGTCGGATTCGAAAATCTAGACTCACAGGAGAACGACCATAAGGTGCCCGAGGCAGCAATAGACCCTTGGAGACAAGTCGGCTGGAGGCCGATGTATTGAATCTCGACGCAATTTGAGTGTTCCATCGGCATTAGGAGGCCCTGAACGTTACAATTAACTATCATTTTAGCGTCGGGTTCGAAAATCTAGACTCACAGGAGAACGACCATAAGGTGCCCGAGGCAGCATTAGATCCTTGGAGACAAGTCGGCTGGAGGACGATGTATTGTATCTCGACGCAATTGGAGTGTTGCATCGTCATTACAAGGCCCTGAACGTTACAATTAACTATCATTTTTGCGTCGGATTCGAAAATCTAGACTCACAGGGAGAACGACCATAAGGTGCCCGTGGCAGCAATAGACCCTTGGAGACAAGTCGGCTGGAGGACGATGTATTGGATCGCGACGCAATTTGAGTCTTCTATTGTCATTAGGAGGCGCTGAACGTTACAATTCACTATCATTTTTGCGTCGGATTCGAAAATCTAGACTCACAGGAGAAGGACCATGTGGTGCCCGAGCAGCGATATCCCTTGGAGACAAGTAGGCTGGAGCCGATGTATTGAATCTCGACGCAATTTGAGTGTTCCATCGTCATTAGAAGCCCTGAACGTTACAATTAACTATCATTTTTGCGTCGGATTCGAAAATCTAGACTCACAGGACAACGACCATAAGGTGCCCGAGGCAGCAATAGACCCTTGGAGACAAGTCGGCTGGAGGGACGATGTATTGGAACGCGACGCAGTTTGAGTCTTCTATCGTCATTAGGAGGCGCTGAACGTTACAATTCACTATCATTTTTGCGTCGGATTCGAAAATCTAGACTCACAGGGAGAAGGACCATGTGGTGCCCGAGGCAGCGATATCCCCTTGGAGACAAGTAGGCTGGAGGTCGATGTATTGAATCTCGACGCAATTTGAGTGTTCCATCGGCATTAGGAGGCCCTGAACGTTATAAATTAACTATCATTTTTGCGTCGGATTCGATAATCTAAACTCACAGGAGAACGACCATAAGGTGCCCGAGGCAGCAATAGACCCTTGGAGACAAGTCGGCTGGAGGCCGATGTATTGAATCTCGACGCAATTTGAGTGTTCCATCGGCATTAGGAGGCCCTGACCGTTACAATTAACTATCATTTTTGCGTCGGGTTCGAAAATCTAGACTCACAGGAGAACGACCATAAGGTGCCCGAGGCAGCAATAGACCCTTGGAGACAAGTCGGCTGGAGGCCGATGTATTGAATCTCGACGCAATTTGAGTGTTCCATCGTCATTAGAAGGCCCTGAACGTTACAATTAACTATCATTTTTGCGTCGGATGCGAAAATCTAGACTCACAGGACAACGACCATAAGGTGCCCGAGGCAGCAATAGACCCTTGGAGACAAGTCGGCTGGAGGCCGATGTATTGAATCTCGACGCAATTTGAGTGTTCCATCGGCATTAGGAGGCCCTGAACGTTATAATTAACTATCATTTTTGCGTCGGATCGATAACCTAAACTCACAGGAGAACGACCATAAGGTGCCCGAGGCAGCAATAGACCCTTGGAGACAAGTCGGCTGGAGGCCGATGTATTGAATCTCGACGCAATTTGAGTGTTCCATCGTCATTACAAGGCCCTGAACGTTACAATTAACTATCATTTTTGCGTCGGATTCGAAAATCTAGACTCACAGGAGAACGACCATAAGGTGCCCGAGGCAGCAATAGACCCTTGGAGACAAGTCGGCTGGAGGACGATGTATTGGATCGCGACGCAAATTTGAGTCTTCTATCGTCATTAGGAGGCGCTGAACGTTACAATTAACTATCATTTTTGCGTCGGATTCGAAAATCTAGACTCACAGGACAACGACCATAGGTGCCCGAGGCAGCAATAGACCCTTGGAGACAAGTCGGCTGGAGGCCGATGTATTGAATCTCGACGCAATTTGAGTGTTCCATCGTCATTACATGGCCCTGAACGTTACAATTAACTATCATTTTTGCGTCGGATTCGAAAATCTAGACTCACAGGGGAGAACGACCATAAGGTGGCCCGAGGCAGCCAATAGACCCTTGGAGACAAGTCGGCTGGAGGCCGATGTATTGAATCTCGACGCAATTTGAGTGTTCCATCGTCATTAGAAGGCCCTGAACGTTACAATTAACTATCATTTTTGCGTCGGATTCGAAAATCTAGACTCACAGGACAACGACCATAAGGTGCCCGAGGCAGCAATAGACCCTTGGAGACAAGTCGGCTGGAGGCCGATGTATTGAATCTCGACGCAATTTGAGTGTTCCATCGTCATTTCAAGGCCGCTTGACGTTACAATTAACTATCATTTTTGCGTCGGATTCGAAAATCTAGACTCACAGGAGAAGGACCATGTGGTGCCCGAGGCAGCGATATCCCCTTGGAGACAAGTAGGCTGGAGGCGATGTATTGAATCTCGACGCAATTTGAGTGTTCCATCGTCATTAGAAGGCCCTGAACGTTACAATTAACTATCATTTTTGCGTCGGATTCGAAAATCTAGACTCACAGGGACAACGACCATAAGGTGCCAGAGGGCAGCAATGGACCCTTGGAGACAAGTCGGCTGGAGGACTATGTATTGAATCTCCACATAATTTGAGTGTTCCATCGGCATTAGGAGGCCCTGAACGTTATAATTAACTATCCATTTTTGCGTCGGATTCGATAATCTAAACTCACAGGGAGAACGACCATAAGGTGCCCGAGGCAGCAATAGACCCTTGGAGACAAGTCGGCTGGAGGCCGATGTATTGAATCTCGACGCAATTTGAGTGTTCCATCGGCATTAGGAGGCCCTGAACGTTATAATTAACTATCAATTTTGCGTCGGATTCGATAATCTAGGACTCACAGGAGAACGACCATAAGGTGCCCGAGGCAGCAATAGACCCTTGGAGACAAGTCGGCTGGAGACGATGTATTGAATCTCGACGCAATTTGAGAGTTCCATCGTCATTAGGCGGCCCTGAACGTTACAATTAACTATCATTTTTGCGTCGGATTCGAAAATCTAGAATTACAAGAGAACGGACCATAAAGTGCCCGAGGCAGCATTAGATCCTTGGAGACAAGTCGGCTGAGGACGAAGTATTGTATCTCGACGCAATTTGAGTTTTCCATCGTCATTAGAAGGCCCCTGAACGTTACAATTAACTATCATTTTTGCGTCGGATTCGAAAATCTAGACTCACAGGAGAACGACCATAAGGTGCCCGAGGCAGCAATAGACCCTTGGAGACAAGTCGGCTGGAGGACGATGTATTGGATCGCGACGCAATTTGAGTCTTCTATCGTCATTAGGAGGCGCTGAACGTTACAATTAACTATCATTTTTGCGTCGGGTTCGGAAATCTAGACTCACCGGAGAACGACCATAAGGTGCCCGAGGGCAGCATTAGATCCTTGGAGACAAGTCGGCTGGAGGACGATGTATTGTATCTCGACGCAATTTGAGTGTGGCATCGTCATTACAAGGCCCTGAACGTTACAATTAACTATCATTTTTGCGTCGGATTCGAAAATCTAGACTCACAGGAGAACGACCATAAGGTGCCCGTGGCAGCAATAGACCCTTGGAGGACAAGTCGGCTGGAGGACGACGTATTGAGATCGCGACGCAATTTGAGTCTTCTATTGTCATTAGGAGGCGCTGAACGTTACAATTCACTATCATTTTTGCGTCGGATTCGAAATCTAGACTCACAGGAGAAGGACCATGTGGTGCCCGAGGCAGCGATATCCCCCTTGGAGACAAGTAGGCTGGAGGCCGATTGTATTGAATCTCGACGCAATTTGAGTGTTCCATCGTCATTAGAAGGCCCTGAACGTTACAATTAACTATCATTTTTGCGTCGGATTCGAAAATCTAGACTCACAGGACAACGACCATAAGGTGCCCGAGGCAGCAATAGACCCTTGGAGACAAGTCGGCTGGAGGACGATGTATTGGAACGCGACGCAGTTTGAGTCTTCTATCGTCATTAGGAGGCGCTGAACGTTACAATTCACTATCATTTTTGCGTCGGATTCGAAAATCTAGACTCACAGGAGAAGGACCATGTGGTGCCCGAGGCAGCGATATCCCCTTGGAGACAAGTAGGCTGGAGGTCGATGTATTGAATCTCGACGCAATTTGAGTGTTCCATCGGCATTAGGAGGCCCTGAACGTTATAATTAACTATCATTTTTGCGTCGGATTCGATAATCTAAACTCACAGGAGAACGACCATAAGGTGCCCGAGGGCAGCAATAGACCCTTGGAGACAAGTCGGCTGGAGGCCGATGTATGAATCTCGACGCAATTTGAGTGTTCCATCGGCATTAGGAGGCCCTGACCGTTACAATTAACTATCATTTTTGCGTCGGGTTCGAAAATCTAGACTCACAGGAGAACGACCATAAGGTGTCCGAGGCAGCAATAGACCCTTGGAGACAAGTCGGCTGGAGGCCGATGTATTGAATCTCGACGCAATTTGAGTGTTCCATCGTCATTAGAAGGCCCTGAACGTTACAATTAACTATCATTTTTGCGTCGGATGCGAAAATCTAGACTCACAGGACAACGACCATAAGGTGCCCGAGGCAGCAATAGACCCTTGGAGACAAGTCGGCTGGAGGCCGATGTATTGAATCTCGACGCAATTTGAGTGTTCCATCGGCATTAGGAGGCCCTGAACGTTATAATTAACTATCATTTTTGCGTCGGATTCGATAATCTAAACTCACAGGAGAACGACCATAAGGTGCCCGAGGCAGCAATAGACCCTTGGAGACAAGTCGGCTGGAGGCCGATGTATTGAATCTCGACGCAATTTGAGTGTTCCATCGTCATTACAAGGCCCTGAACGTTACAATTAACTATCATTTTTGCGTCGGATTCGAAAATCTAGACTCACAGGAGAACGACCATAAGGTGCCCGAGGCAGCAATAGACCCTTGGAGACAAGTCGGCTGGAGGACGATGTATTGGATCGCGACGCAATTTGAGTCTTCTATCGTCATTAGGAGGCGCTGAACGTTACAATTAACTATCATTTTTGCGTCGGATTCGAAAATCTAGACTCACAGGACAACGACCATAAGGTGCCGGAGGCAGCAATAGACCCTTGGAGACAAGTCGGCTGGAGGCCGATGTATTGAATCTCGACGCAATTTGAGTGTTCCATCGTCATTACATGGCCCTGAACGTTACAATTAACTATCATTTTTGCGTCGGATTCGAAAATCTAGACTCACAAGAGAACGACCATAAGGTGCCCGAGGCAGCAATAGACCCTTGGAGACAAGTCGGCTGGAGGCCGATGTATTGAATCTCGACGCAATTTGAGTGTTCCATCGTCATTAGAAGGCCCTGAACGTTACAATTAACTATCATTTTTGCGTCGGATTCGAAAATCTAGACTCACAGGACAACGACCATAAGGTGCCCGAGGCAGCAATAGACCCTTGGAGACAAGTCGGCTGGAGGCCGATGTATTGAATCTCGACGCAATTTGAGTGTTCCATCGTCATTTCAAGGCCCTTGACGTTACAATTAACTATCATTTTTGCGTCGGATTCGAAAATCTAGACTCACAGGAGAAGGACCATGTGGTGCCCGAGGCAGCGATATCCCCTTGGAGACAAGTAGGCTGGAGGCCGATGTATTGAATCTCGACGCAATTTGAGTGTTCCATCGTCATTAGAAGGCCCTGAACGTTACAATTAACTATCATTTTTGCGTCGGATTCGAAAATCTAGACTCACAGGACAACGACCATAAGGTGCCAGAGGCAGCAATGGACCCTTGGAGACAAGTCGGCTGGAGGACTATGTATTGAATCTCCACATAATTTGAGTGTTCCATCGGCATTGGGAGGCCCTGAACGTTATAATTAACTATCATTTTTGCGTCGGATTCGATAATCTAAACTCACAGGAGAACGACCATAAGGTGCCCGAGGCAGCAATAGACCCTTGGAGACAAGTCGGCTGGAGGCCGATGTATTGAATCTCGACGCAATTTGAGTGTTCCATCGGCATTAGGAGGCCCTGAACGTTATAATTAACTATCAATTTTGCGTCGGATTCGATAATCTAGACTCACAGGAGAACGACCATAAGGTGCCCGAGGCAGCAATAGACCCTTGGAGACAAGTCGGCTGGAGGACGATGTATTGAATCTCGACGCAATTTGAGAGTTCCATCGTCATTAGGCGGCCCTGAACGTTACAATTAACTATCATTTTTGCGTCGGATTCGAAAATCTAGAATTACAAGAGAACGACCATAAAGTGCCCGAGGCAGCATTAGATCCTTGGAGACAAGTCGGCTGGAGGACGAAGTATTGTATCTCGACGCAATTTGAGTTTTCCATCGTCATTAGAAGGCCCTGAACGTTACAATTAACTATCATTTTTGCGTCGGATTCGAAAATCTAGACTCACAGGAGAACGACCATAAGGTGCCCGAGGCAGCAATAGACCCTTGGAGACAAGTCGGCTGGAGGACGATGTATTGGATCGCGACGCAATTTGAGTCTTCTATCGTCATTAGGAGGCGCTGAACGTTACAATTAACTATCATTTTTGCGTCGGGTTCGAAAATCTAGACTCACCGGAGAACGACCATAAGGTGCCCGAGGCAGCAATAGACCCTTGGAGACAAGTCGGCTGGAGGCCGATGTATTGAATCTCGACGCAATTTGAGTGTTCCATCGGCATTAGGAGGCCCTGAACGTTACAATTAACTATCATTTTAGCGTCGGGTTCGAAAATCTAGACTCACAGGAGAACGACCATAAGGTGCCCGAGGCAGCAATAGACCCTTGGAGACAAGTCAGCTGGAGGACGATGTATTGAATCTCGACGCAATTTGAGTGTTCCATCAGCATTAGGAGGCCCTGAACGTTACAATTAACTATCATTTTAGCGTCGGGTTCGAAAATCTAGACTCACAGGAGAACGACCATAAGGTGCCCGAGGCAGCATTAGATCCTTGGAGACAAGTCGGCTGGAGGACGATGTATTGTATCTCGACGCAATTTGAGTGTTCCATCGTCATTACAAGGCCCTGAACGTTACAATTAACTATCATTTTTGCGTCGGATTCGAAAATCTGGACTCACAGGAGAACGACCATAAGGTGCCCGTGGCAGCAATAGACCCTTGGAGACAAGTCGGCTGGAGGACGATGTATTGGATCGCGACGCAATTTGAGTCTTCTATCGTCATTAGGAGGCGCTGAACGTTACAATTCACTATCATTTTTGCGTCGGATTCGAAAATCTAGACTCACAGGAGAAGGACCATGTGGTGCCCGAGGCAGCGATATCCCCTTGGAGACAAGTAGGCTGGAGGCCGATGTATTGAATCTCGACGCAATTTGAGTGTTCCATCGTCATTACAAGGCCCTGAACGTTACAATTAACTATCATTTTTGCGTCGGATTCGAAAATCTAGACTCACAGGAGAACGACCATAAGGTGCCCGAGGCAGCAATAGACCCTTGGAGACAAGTCGGCTGGAGGCCGATGTATTGAATCTCGACGCAATTTGAGTGTTCCATCGTCATTAGAAGGCCCTGAACGTTACAATTAACTATCATTTTTGCGTCGGATTCGAAAATCTAGACTCACAGGACAACGACCATAAGGTGCCCGAGGCAGCAATAGACCCTTGGAGACAAGTCGGCTGGAGGCCGATGTATTGAATCTCGACGCAATTTGAGTGTTCCATCGTCATTTCAAGGCCCTGAACGTTACAATTAACTATCATTTTTGCGTCGGATTAAAAAAATCTAGACTCACAGGAGAAGGACCATGTGGTGCCCGAGGCAGCGATATCCCCTTGGAGACAAGTAGGCTGGAGGCCGATGTATTGAATCTCGACGCAATTTGAGTGTTCCATCGTCATTAGAAGGCCCTGAACGTTACAATTAACTATCATTTTTGCGTCGGATTCGAAAATCTAGACTCACAGGACAACGACCATAAGGTGCCAGAGGCAGCAATGGACCCTTGGAGACAAGTCGGCTGGAGGCCGATGTATTGAATCTCGACATAATTTGAGTGTTCCATCGGCATTAGGAGGCCCTGAACGTTATAATTAACTATCATTTTTGCGTCGGATTCGATAATCTAAACTCACAGGAGAACGACCATAACGTGCCCGAGGCAGCAATAGACCCTTGGAGACAAGTCGGCTGGAGGCCGATGTATTGAATCTCGACGCAATTTGAGTGTTCCATCGTCATTAGGAGGCCCTGAACGTTATAATTAGCTATCATTTTTCCGTCGGATTCGGAAATCTAGACTCACAGGAGAACGACCATAAGGTGCCCGATGCAGCAATAGACCCTTGGAGACAAGTCGGCTGGAGGCCGATGTATTGAATCTCGACGCAATTTGAGTGTTCCATCGGCATTAGGAGGCCCTGAACGTTACAATTAACTATCATTTTTGCGTCGGGTTCGAAAATCTAGACTCACAGGAGAACGACCATAAGGTGCCCGAGGCAGCAATAGACCCTTGGAGACAAGTCGGCTGGAGGCCGATGTATTGAATCTCGACGCAATTTGAGTGTTCCATCGGCATTAGGAGGCCCTGAACGTTATAATTAACTATCAATTTTGCGTCGGATTCGATAATCTAGACTCACAGGAGAACGACCATAAGGTGCCCGAGGCAGCAATAGACCCTTGGAGACAAGTCGGCTGGAGGACGATGTATTGAATCTCGACGCAATTTGAGAGTTCCATCGTCATTAGGCGGCCCTGAACGTTACAATTAACTATCATTTTTGCGTCGGATTCGAAAATCTAGAATTACAAGAGAACGACCATAAAGTGCCCGAGGCAGCATTAGATCCTTGGAGACAAGTCGGCTGGAGGACGATGTATTGTATCTCGACGCAATTTGAGTGTTCCATCGTCATTAGAAGGCCCTGAACGTTACAATTAACTATCATTTTTGCGTCGGATTCGAAAATCTAGACTCACAGGAGAACGACCATAAGGTGCCCGAGGCAGCAATAGACCCTTGGAGACAAGTCGGCTGGAGGACGATGTATTGGATCGCGACGCAATTTGAGTCTTCTATCGTCATTAGGAGGCGCTGAACGTTACAATTAACTATCATTTTTGCGTCGGGTTCGAAAATCTAGACTCACAGGAGAACGACCATAAGGTGCCCGAGGCAGCAATAGACCCTTGGAGACATGTCGGCTGGAGGCCGATGTATTGAATCTCGACGCAATTTGAGTGTTCCATCGGCATTAGGAGGCCCTGAACGTTACAATTAACTATCATTTTAGCGTCGGGTTCGAAAATCTAGACTCACAGGAGAACGACCATAAGGTGCCCGAGGCAGCAATAGACCCTTGGAGACAAGTCGGCTGGAGGACGATGTATTGAATCTCGACGTAATTTGAGTGTTCCATCAGCATTAGGAGGCCCTGAACGTTACAATTAACTATCATTTTAGCGTCGGGTTCGAAAATCTAGACTCACAGGAGAACGACCATAAGGTGCCCGAATCAGCATTAGATCCTTGGAGACAAGTCGGCTGGAGGACGATGTATTGTATCTCGACGCAATTTGAGTGTTCCATCGTCATTACAAGGCCCTGAACGTTACAATTAACTATCATTTTTGCGTCGGATTCGAAAATCTGGACTCACAGGAGAACGACCATAAGGTGCCCGTGGCAGCAATAGTCCCTTGGAGACAAGTCGGCTGGAGGACGATGTATTGGATCGCGACGCAATTTGAGTCTTCTATCGTCATTAGGAGGCGCTGAACGTTACAATTCACTATCATTTTTGCGTCGGATTCGAAAATCTAGACTCACAGGAGAAGGACCATGTGGTGCCCGAGGCAGCGATATCCCCTTGGAGACAAGTAGGCTGGAGGCCGATGTATTGAATCTCGACGCAATTTGAGTGTTCCATCGTCATTACAAGGCCCTGAACGGTACAATTAACTATCATTTTTGCGTCGGATTCGAAAATCTAGACTCACAGGAGAACGACCATAAGGTGCCCGAGGCAGCAATAGACCCTTGGAGACAAGTCGGCTGGAGGACGATGTATTGGATCGCGACGCAATTTGAGTCTTCTATCGTCATTAGGAGGCGCTGAACGTTACAATTAACTATCATTTTTTCGTCGGATTCGAAAATCTAGACTCACAGGACAACGACCATAAGGTGCCCGAGGCAGCAATAGACCCTTGGAGACAAGTCGGCTGGAGGCCGATTTATTGAATCTCGACGCAATTTGAGTGTTCCATCGTCATTACAAGGCCCTGAACGTTACAATTAACTATCATTTTTGCGTCGGATTCGAAAATCTAGACTCACAGGAGAACGACCATAAGGTGCCCGAGGCAGCAATAGACCCTTGGAGACAAGTCGGCTGGAGGCCGATGTATTGAATCTCGACGCAATTTGAGTGTTCCATCGTCATTAGGAGGCCCTGAACGTTATAATTAACTATCATTTTTGCGTCGGATTCGAAAATCTAGAATTACAAGAGAACGACCATAAAGTGCCCGAGGCAGCATTAGATCCTTGGAGACAAGTCGGCTGGAGGACGATGTATTGTATCTCGACGCAATTTGAGTGTTCCATCGTCATTAGAAGGCCCTGAACGTTACAATTAACTATCATTTTTGCGTCGGATTCGAAAATCTAGACTCACAGGACAACGACCATAAGGTGCCCGAGGCAGCAATAGACCCTTGGAGACAAGTCGGCTGGAGGCCGATGTATTGAATCTCGACGCAATTTGAGTGTTCCATCGTCATTACAAGGCCCTGAACGTTACAATTAACTATCATTTTTGCGTCGGATTCGAAAATCTAGACTCACAGGAGAAAGACCATGTGGTGCCCGAGGCAGCGATATCCCCTTGGAGACAAGTAGGCTGGAGGCCGATGTATTGAATCTCGACGCAATTTGAGTGTTCCATCGTCATTAGAAGGCCCTGAACGTTACAATTAACTATCATTTTTGCGTCGGATTCGAAAATCTAGACTCACAGGAGAACGACCATAAGGTGCCCGAGGCAGCAATAGACCCTTGGAGACAAGTCGGCTGGAGGACGATGTATTGGATCGCGACGCAATTTGAGTCTTCTATCGTCATTAGGAGGCGCTGAACGTTACAATTAACTATCATTTTTGCGTCGGGTTCGAAAATCTAGACTCACAGGAGAACGACCATAAGGTGCCCGAGGCAGCAATAGACCCTTGGAGACATGTCGGCTGGAGGCCGATGTATTGAATCTCGACGCAATTTGAGTGTTCCATCGGCATTAGGAGGCCCTGAACGTTACAATTAACTATCATTTTAGCGTCGGGTTCGAAAATCTAGACTCACAGGAGAACGACCATAAGGTGCCCGAGGCAGCAATAGACCCTTGGAGACAAGTCGGCTGGAGGACGATGTATTGAATCTCGACGTAATTTGAGTGTTCCATCAGCATTAGGAGGCCCTGAACGTTACAATTAACTATCATTTTAGCGTCGGGTTCGAAAATCTAGACTCACAGGAGAACGACCATAAGGTGCCCGAATCAGCATTAGATCCTTGGAGACAAGTCGGCTGGAGGACGATGTATTGTATCTCGACGCAATTTGAGTGTTCCATCGTCATTACAAGGCCCTGAACGTTACAATTAACTATCATTTTTGCGTCGGATTCGAAAATCTGGACTCACAGGAGAACGACCATAAGGTGCCCGTGGCAGCAATAGTCCCTTGGAGACAAGTCGGCTGGAGGACGATGTATTGGATCGCGACGCAATTTGAGTCTTCTATCGTCATTAGGAGGCGCTGAACGTTACAATTCACTATCATTTTTGCGTCGGATTCGAAAATCTAGACTCACAGGAGAAGGACCATGTGGTGCCCGAGGCAGCGATATCCCCTTGGAGACAAGTAGGCTGGAGGCCGATGTATTGAATCTCGACGCAATTTGAGTGTTCCATCGTCATTACAAGGCCCTGAACGGTACAATTAACTATCATTTTTGCGTCGGATTCGAAAATCTAGAATTACAAGAGAACGACCATAAAGTGCCCGAGGCAGCATTAGATCCTTGGAGACAAGTCGGCTGGAGGACGATGTATTGTATCTCGACGCAATTTGAGTGTTCCATCGTCATTAGAAGGCCCTGAACGTTACAATTAACTATCATTTTTGCGTCGGATTCGAAAATCTAGACTCACAGGACAACGACCATAAGGTGCCCGAGGCAGCAATAGACCCTTGGAGACAAGTCGGCTGGAGGCCGATGTATTGAATCTCGACGCAATTTGAGTGTTCCATCGTCATTACAAGGCCCTGAACGTTACAATTAACTATCATTTTTGCGTCGGATTCGAAAATCTAGACTCACAGGAGAAAGACCATGTGGTGCCCGAGGCAGCGATATCCCCTTGGAGACAAGTAGGCTGGAGGCCGATGTATTGAATCTCGACGCAATTTGAGTGTTCCATCGTCATTAGAAGGCCCTGAACGTTACAATTAACTATCATTTTTGCGTCGGATTCGAAAATCTAGACTCACAGGACAACGACCATAAGGTGCCAGAGGCAGCAATGGACCCTTGGAGACAAGTCGGCTGGAGGACGATGTATTGAATCTCGACATAATTTGAGTGTTCCATCGGCATTAGGAGGCCCTGAACGTTATAATTAACTATCATTTTTGCGTCGGATTCGATAATCTAAACTCACAGGAGAACGACCATAAGGTGCCCGAGGCAGCAATAGACCCTTGGAGACAAGTCGGCTGGAGGCCGATGTATTGAATCTCGACGCAATTTGAGTGTTCCATCGTCATTAGGAGGCCCTGAACGTTATAATTAACTATCATTTTTGCGTCGGATTCGAAAATCTAGAATTACAAGAGAACGACCATAAAGTGCCCGAGGCAGCATTAGATCCTTGGAGACAAGTCGGCTGGAGGACGATGTATTGTATCTCGACGCAATTTGAGTGTTCCATCGTCATTAGAAGGCCCTGAACGTTACAATTAACTATCATTTTTGCGTCGGATTCGAAAATCTAGACTCACAGGAGAACGACCATAAGGTGCCCGAGGCAGCAATAGACCCTTGGAGACAAGTCGGCTGGAGGACGATGTATTGGATCGCGACGCAATTTGAGTCTTCTATCGTCATTAGGAGGCGCTGAACGTTACAATTAACTATCATTTTTGCGTCGGGTTCGAAAATCTAGACTCACCGGAGAACGACCATAAGGTGCCCGAGGCAGCAATAGACCCTTGGAGACAAGTCGGCTGGAGGCCGATGTATTGAATCTCGACGCAATTTGAGTGTTCCATCGGCATTAGGAGGCCCTGAACGTTACAATTAACTATCATTTTAGCGTCGGGTTCGAAAATCTAGACTCACAGGAGAACGACCATAAGGTGCCCGAGGCAGCAATAGACCCTTGGAGACAAGTCGGCTGGAGGACGATGTATTGAATCTCGACGCAATTTGAGTGTTCCATCAGCATTAGGAGGCCCTGAACGTTACAATTAACTATCATTTTAGCGTCGGGTTCGAAAATCTAGACTCACAGGAGAACGACCATAAGGTGCCCGAGGCAGCATTAGATCCTTGGAGACAAGTCGGCTGGAGGACGATGTATTGTATCTCGACGCAATTTGAGTGTTCCATCGTCATTACAAGGCCCCGAACGTTACAATTAACTATCATTTTTGCGTCGGATTCGAAAATCTGGACTCACAGGAGAACGACCATAAGGTGCCCGTGGCAGCAATAGACCCTTGGAGACAAGTCGGCTGGAGGACGATGTATTGGATCGCGACGCAATTTGAGTCTTCTATCGTCATTAGGAGGCGCTGAACGTTACAATTCACTATCATTTTTGCGTCGGATTCGAAAATCTAGACTCACAGGAGAAGGACCATGTGGTGCCCGAGGCAGCGATATCCCCTTGGAGACAAGTAGGCTGGAGGCCGATGTATTGAATCTCGACGCAATTTGAGTGTTCCATCGTCATTACAAGGCCCTGAACGTTACAATTAACTATCATTTTTGCGTCGGATTCGAAAATCTAGACTCACAGGAGAACGACCATAAGGTGCCCGAGGCAGCAATAGACCCTTGGAGACAAGTCGGCTGGAGGACGATGTATTGGATCGCGACGCAATTTGAGTCTTCTATCGTCATTAGGAGGCGCTGAACGTTACAATTAACTATCATTTTTTCGTCGGATTCGAAAATCTAGACTCACAGGACAACGACCATAAGGTGCCCGAGGCAGCAATAGACCCTTGGAGACAAGTCGGCTGGAGGCCGATGTATTGAATCTCGACGCAATTTGAGTGTTCCATCGTCATTACAAGGCCCTGAACGTTACAATTAACTATCATTTTTGCGTCGGATTCGAAAATCTAGACTCACAGGAGAACGACCATAAGGTGCCCGAGGCAGCAATAGACCCTTGGAGACAAGTCGGCTGGAGGCCGATGTATTGAATCTCGACGCAATTTGAGTGTTCCATCGTCATTAGAAGGCCCTGAACGTTACAATTAACTATCATTTTTGCGTCGGATTCGAAAATCTAGACTCACAGGACAACGACCATAAGGTGCCCGAGGCAGCAATAGACCCTTGGAGACAAGTCGGCTGGAGGCCGATGTATTGAATCTCGACGCAATTTGAGTGTTCCATCGTCATTTCAAGGCCCTGAACGTTACAATTAACTATCATTTTTGCGTCGGATTCGAAAATCTAGACTCACAGGAGAAGGACCATGTGGTGCCCGAGGCAGCGATATCCCCTTGGAGACAAGTAGGCTGGAGGCCGATGTATTGAATCTCGACGCAATTTGAGTGTTCCATCGTCATTAGAAGGCCCTGAACGTTACAATTAACTATCATTTTTGCGTCGGATCCGAAAATCTAGAATTACAAGAGAACGACCATAAAGTGCCCGAGGCAGCATTAGATCCTTGGAGACAAGTCGGCTGGAGGACGATGTATTGTATCTCGACGCAATTTGAGTGTTCCATCGTCATTAGAAGGCCCTGAACGTTACAATTAACTATCATTTTTGCGTCGGATTCGAAAATCTAGACTCACAGGAGAACGACCATAAGGTGCCCGAGGCAGCAATAGACCCTTGGAGACAAGTCGGCTTGAGGACGATGTATTGGATCGCGACGCAATTTGAGTCTTCTATCGTCATTAGGAGGCGCTGAACGTTACAATTAACTATCATTTTTGCGTCGGGTTCGAAAATCTAGACTCACAGGAGAACGACCATAAGGTGCCCGAGGCAGCAATAGACCCTTGGAGACATGTCGGCTGGAGGCCGATGTATTGAATCTCGACGCAATTTGAGTGTTCCATCGGCATTAGGAGGCCCTGAACGTTACAATTAACTATCATTTTAGCGTCGGGTTCGAAAATCTAGACTCACAGGAGAACGACCGTAAGGTGCCCGAGGCAGCAATAGACCCTTGGAGACAAGTCGGCTGGAGGACGATGTATTGAATCTCGACGCAATTTGAGTGTTCCATCAGCATTAGGAGGCCCTGAACGTTACAATTAACTATCATTTTAGCGTCGGGTTCGAAAATCTAGACTCACAGGAGAACGACCATAAGGTGCCCGAAGCAGCATTAGATCCTTGGAGACAAGTCGGCTGGAGGACGATGTATTGTATCTCGACGCAATTTGAGTGTTCCATCGTCATTACAAGGCCCTGAACGTTACAATTAACTATCATTTTTGCGTGGATTCGAAAATCTGGACTCACAGGAGAACGACCATAAGGTGCCCGTGGCAGCAATAGTCCCTTGGAGACAAGTCGGCTGGAGGACGATGTATTGGATCGCGACGCAATTTGAGTCTTCTATCGTCATTAGGAGGCGCTGAACGTTACAATTCACTATCATTTTTGCGTCGGATTCGAAAATCTAGACTCACAGGAGAAGGACCATGTGGTGCCCGAGGCAGCGATATCCCCTTGGAGACAAGTAGGCTGGAGGCCGATGTATTGAATCTCGACGCAATTTGAGTGTTCCATCGTCATTACAAGGCCCTGAACGTTACAATTAACTATCATTTTTGCGTCGGATTCGAAAATCTAGACTCACAGGAGAACGACCATAAGGTGCCCGAGGCAGCAATAGACCCTTGGAGACAAGTCGGCTGGAGGACGATGTATTGGATCGCGACGCAATTTGAGTCTTCTATCGTCATTAGGAGGCGCTGAACGTTACAATTAACTATCATTTTTTCGTCGGATTCGAAAATCTAGACTCACAGGACAACGACCATAAGGTGCCCGAGGCAGCAATAGACCCTTGGAGACAAGTCGGCTGGAGGCCGATGTATTGAATCTCGACGCAATTTGAGTGTTCCATCGTCATTACAAGGCCCTGAACGTTACAATTAACTATCATTTTTGCGTCGGATTCGAAAATCTAGACTCACAGGAGAACGACCATAAGGTGCCCGAGGCAGCAATAGACCCTTGGAGACAAGTCGGCTGGAGGACGATGTATTCAATCTCGACGCAATTTGAGTGTT
The DNA here is from genome assembly GCF_021461395.2 of Schistocerca americana. Taxonomy (NCBI): domain Eukaryota; kingdom Metazoa; phylum Arthropoda; class Insecta; order Orthoptera; family Acrididae; genus Schistocerca; species Schistocerca americana. The sequence continues at coordinate 23,870 of NW_025726034.1, forward strand.
CCATCGTCATTAGAAGGCCCTGAACGTTACAATTAACTATCATTTTTGCGTCGGATTCGAAAATCTAGACTCACAGGACAACGACCATAAGGTGCCCGAGGCAGCAATAGACCCTTGGAGACAAGTCGGCTGGAGGCCGATGTATTGAATCTCGACGCAATTTGAGTGTTCCATCGTCATTACAAGGCCCTGAACGTTACAATTAACTATCATTTTTGCGTCGGATTCGAAAATCTAGACTCACAGGAGAAGGACCATGTGGTGCCCGAGGCAGCGATATCCCCTTGGAGACAAGTAGGCTGGAGGCCGATGTATTGAATCTCGACGCAATTTGAGTGTTCCATCGTCATTAGAAGGCCCTGAACGTTACAATTAACTATCATTTTTGCGTCGGATTCGAAAATCTAAACTCACAGGACAACGACCATAAGGTGCCAGAGGCAGCAATGGACCCTTGGAGACAAGTCGGCTGGAGGACGATGTATTGAATCTCGACATAATTTGAGTGTTCCATCGGCATTAGGAGGCCCTGAACGTTATAATTAACTATCATTTTTGCGTCGGATTCGAAAATCTAGACTCACAGGAGAACGACCATAAGGTGCCCGAGGCAGCAATAGACCCTTGGAGACAAGTCGGCTGGAGGCCGATGTATTGAATCTCGACGCAATTTGAGTGTTCCATCGTCATTAGGAGGCCCTGAACGTTATAATTAACTATCATTTTTCCGTCGGATTCGGAAATCTAGACTCACAGGAGAACGACCATAAGGTGCCCGATGCAGCAATAGACCCTTGGAGACAAGTCGGGTGGAGGCCGATGTATTGAATCTCGACGCAATTTGAGTGTTCCATCGGCATTAGGAGGCCATGAACGTTACAATTAACTATCATTTTTGCGTCGGGTTCGAAAATCTAGACTCACAGGATAACGACCATAAGGTGCCCGAGGCAGCAATAGACCCTTGGAGACAAGTCGGCTGGAGGCCGATGTATTGAATCTCGACGCAATTTGAGTGTTCCATCGGCATTAGGAGGCCCTGAACGTTATAATTAACTATCATTTTTGCGTCGGATTCGATAATCTAGACTCACAGGAGAACGACCATAAGGTGCCCGAGGCAGCAATAGACCCTTGGAGACAAGTCGGCTGGAGGACGATGTATTGAATCTCGACGCAATTTGTGAGTTCCATCGTCATTAGGCGGCCCTGAACGTTACAATTAACTACCATTTTTGCGTCGGATTCGAAAATCTAGAATTACAAGAGAACGACCATAAAGTGCCCGAGGCAGCATTAGATCCTTGGAGACAAGTCGGCTGGAGGACGATGTATTGTATCTCGACGCAATTTGAGTGTTCCATCGTCATTAGAAGGCCCTGAACGTTACAATTAACTATCATTTTTGCGTCGGATTCGAAATCTAGACTCACAGGACAACGACCATAAGGTGCCAGAGGCAGCAATGGACCCTTGGAGACAAGTCGGCTGGAGGACGATGTATTGAATCTCGACATAATTTGAGTGTTCCATCGGCATTAGGAGGCCCTGAACGTTATAATTAACTATCATTTTTGCGTCGGATTCGAAAATCTAGACTCACAGGAGAACGACCATAAGGTGCCCGAGGCAGCAATAGACCCTTGGAGACAAGTCGGCTGGAGGCCGATGTATTGAATCTCGACGCAATTTGAGTGTTCCATCGTCATTAGGAGGCCCTGAACGTTATAATTAACTATCATTTTTCCGTCGGATTCGGAAATCTAGACTCACAGGAGAACGACCATAAGGTGCCCGATGCAGCAATAGACCCTTGGAGACAAGTCGGGTGGAGGCCGATGTATTGAATCTCGACGCAATTTGAGTGTTCCATCGGCATTAGGAGGCCCTGAACGTTACAATTAACTATCATTTTTGCGTCGGGTTCGAAAATCTAGACTCACAGGATAACGACCATAAGGTGCCCGAGGCAGCAATAGACCCTTGGAGACAAGTCGGCTGGAGGCCGATGTATTGAATCTCGACGCAATTTGAGTGTTCCATCGGCATTAGGAGGCCCTGAACGTTATAATTAACTATCATTTTTGCGTCGGATTCGATAATCTAGACTCACAGGAGAACGACCATAAGGTGCCCGAGGCAGCAATAGACCCTTGGAGACAAGTCGGCTGGAGGACGATGTATTGGATCGCGACGCAATTTGAGTCTTCTATCGTCATTAGGAGGCGCTGAACGTTACAATTCACTATCATTTTTGCGTCGGATTCGAAAATCTAGACTCACAGGAGAAGGATAATATTGTGCCCGATACAGCAATATCCCCTTGGAGACAAGTCGGCTGGAGGACGATGTATTGAATCTCGACGCAATTTGAGTGTTCCATCAGCATTAGGAGGCCCTGAACGTTACAATTAACTATCATTTTAGCGTCGGGTTCGAAAATCTAGACTCACAGGAGAACGACCATAAGGTGCCCGAGGCAGCATTAGATCCTTGGAGACAAGTCGGCTGGAGGACGATGTATTGTATCTCGACGCAATTTGAGTGTTCCATCGTCATTACAAGGCCCTGAACGTTACAATTAACTATCATTTTTGCGTCGGATTCGAAAATCTGGACTCACAGGAGAACGACCATAAGGTGCCCGTGGCAGCAATAGACCCTTGGAGACAAGTCGGCTGGAAGACGATGTATTGGATCGCGACGCAATTTGAGTCTTCTATCGTCATTAGGAGGCGCTGAACGTTACAATTCACTATCATTTTTGCGTCGGATTCGAAAATCTAGACTCACAGGAGAAGCACCATGTGGTGCCCGAGGCAGCGATATCCCCTTGGAGACAAGTAGGCTGGAGGCCGATGTATTGAATCTCGACGCAATTTGAGTGTTCCATCGTCATTACAAGGCCCTGAACGTTACAATTAACTATCATTTTTGCGTCGGATTCGAAAATCTAGACTCACAGGAGAACGACCATAAGGTGCCCGAGGCAGCAATAGACCCTTGGAGACAAGTCGGCTGGAGGACGATGTATTGGATCGCGACGCAATTTGAGTCTTCTATCGTCATTAGGAGGCGCTGAACGTTACAATTAACTATCATTTTTTCGTCGGATTCGAAAATCTAGACTCACAGGACAACGACCATAAGGTGCCCGAGGCAGCAATAGACCCTTGGAGACAAGTCGGCTGGAGGCCGATGTATTGAATCTCGACGCAATTTGAGTGTTCCATCGTCATTACAAGGCCCTGAACGTTACAATTAACTATCATTTTTGCGTCGGATTCGAAAATCTAGACTCACAGGAGAACGACCATAAGGTGCCCGAGGCAGCAATAGACCCTTGGAGACAAGTCGGCTGGAGGCCGATGTATTGAATCTCGACGCAATTTGAGTGTTCCATCGTCATTAGAAGGCCCTGAACGTTACAATTAACTATCATTTTTGCGTCGGATTCGAAAATCTAGACTCACAGGAGAAGGACCATGTGGTGCCCGAGGCAGCGATATCCCCTTGGAGACAAGTAGGCTGGAGGCCGATGTATTGAATCTCGACGCAATTTGAGTGTTCCATCGTCATTAGAAGGCCCTGAACGTTACAATTAACTATCATTTTTGCGTCGGATTCGAAAATCTAGAATTACAAGAGAACGACCATAAAGTGCCCGAGGCAGCATTAGATCCTTGGAGACAAGTCGGCTGGAGGACGATGTATTGTATCTCGACGCAATTTGAGTGTTCCATCGTCATTAGAAGGCCCTGAACGTTACAATTAACTATCATTTTTGCGTCGGATTCGAAAATCTAGACTCACAGGAGAACGACCATAAGGTGCCCGAGGCAGCAATAGACCCTTGGAGACAAGTCGGCTTGAGGACGATGTATTGGATCGCGACGCAATTTGAGTCTTCTATCGTCATTAGGAGGCGCTGAACGTTACAATTAACTATCATTTTTGCGTCGGGTTCGAAAATCTAGACTCACAGGAGAACGACCATAAGGTGCCCGAGGCAGCAATAGACCCTTGGAGACATGTCGGCTGGAGGCCGATGTATTGAATCTCGACGCAATTTGAGTGTTCCATCGGCATTAGGAGGCCCTGAACGTTACAATTAACTATCATTTTAGCGTCGGGTTCGAAAATCTAGACTCACAGGAGAACGACCGTAAGGTGCCCGAGGCAGCAATAGACCCTTGGAGACAAGTCGGCTGGAGGACGATGTATTGAATCTCGACGCAATTTGAGTGTTCCATCAGCATTAGGAGGCCCTGAACGTTACAATTAACTATCATTTTAGCGTCGGGTTCGAAAATCTAGACTCACAGGAGAACGACGATAAGGTGCCCGAAGCAGCATTAGATCCTTGGAGACAAGTCGGCTGGAGGACGATGTACTGTATCTCGACGCAATTTGAGTGTTCCATCGTCATTACAAGGCTATGAACGTTACAATTAACTATCATTTTTGCGTGGATTCGAAAATCTGGACTCACAGGAGAACGACCATAAGGTGCCCGTGGCAGCAATAGTCCCTTGGAGACAAGTCGGCTGGAGGACGATGTATTGGATCGCGACGCAATTTGAGTCTTCTATCGTCATTAGGAGGCGCTGAACGTTACAATTCACTATCATTTTTGCGTCGGATTCGAAAATCTAGACTCACAGGAGAAGGACCATGTGGTGCCCGAGGCAGCGATATCCCCTTGGAGACAAGTAGGCTGGAGGCCGATGTATTGAATCTCGACGCAATTTGAGTGTTCCATCGTCATTACAAGGCCCTGAACGTTACAATTAACTATCATTTTTGCGTCGGATTCGAAAATCTAGACTCACAGGAGAACGACCATAAGGTGCCCGAGGCAGCAATAGACCCTTGGAGACAAGTCGGCTGGAGGACGATGTATTGGATCGCGACGCAATTTGAGTCTTCTATCGTCATTAGGAGGCGCTGAACGTTACAATTAACTATCATTTTTTCGTCGGATTCGAAAATCTAGACTCACAGGACAACGACCATAAGGTGCCCGAGGCAGCAATAGACCCTTGGAGACAAGTCGGCTGGAGGCCGATGTATTGAATCTCGACGCAATTTGAGTGTTCCATCGTCATTACAAGGCCCTGAACGTTACAATTAACTATCATTTTTGCGTCGGATTCGAAAATCTAGACTCACAGGAGAACGACCATAAGGTGCCCGAGGCAGCAATAGACCCTTGGAGACAAGTCGGCTGGAGGACGATGTATTCAATCTCGACGCAATTTGAGTGTTCCATCGTCATTAGAAGGCCCTGAACGTTACAATTAACTATCATTTTTGCGTCGGATTCGAAAATCTAGACTCACAGGACAACGACCATAAGGTGCCCGAGGCAGCAATAGACCCTTGGAGACAAGTCGGCTGGAGGCCGATGTATTGAATCTCGACGCAATTTGAGTGTTCCATCGTCATTACAAGGCCCTGAACGTTACAATTAACTATCATTTTTGCGTCGGATTCGAAAATCTAGACTCACAGGAGAAGGACCATGTGGTGCCCGAGGCAGCGATATCCCCTTGGAGACAAGTCGGCTGGAGGCCGATGTATTGAATCTCGACGCAATTTGAGTGTTCCATCGTCATTAGGAGGCCCTGAACGTTATAATTAACTATCATTTTTCCGTCGGATTCGGAAATCTAGACTCACAGGAGAACGACCATAAGGTGCCCGATGCAGCAATAGACCCTTGGAGACAAGTCGGGTGGAGGCCGATGTATTGAATCTCGACGCAATTTGAGTGTTCCATCGGCATTAGGAGGCCCTGAACGTTACAATTAACTATCATTTTTGCGTCGGGTTCGAAAATCTAGACTCACAGGATAACGACCATAAGGTGCCCGAGGCAGCAATAGACCCTTGGAGACAAGTCGGCTGGAGGCCGATGTATTGAATCTCGACGCAATTTGAGTGTTCCATCGGCATTAGGAGGCCCTGAACGTTATAATTAACTATCATTTTTGCGTCGGATTCGATAATCTAGACTCACAGGAGAACGACCATAAGGTGCCCGAGGCAGCAATAGACCCTTGGAGACAAGTCGGCTGGAGGACGATGTATTGAATCTCGACGCAATTTGTGAGTTCCATCGTCATTAGGCGGCCCTGAACGTTACAATTAACTATCATTTTTGCGTCGGATTCGAAAATCTAGACTCACAGGAGAACGACCATAAGGTGCCCGAGGCAGCAATAGACCCTTGGAGACAAGTCGGCTGGAGGACGATGTATTGGATCGCGACGCAATTTGAGTCTTCTATCGTCATTAGGAGGCGCTGAACGTTACAATTCACTATCATTTTTGCGTCGGATTCGAAAATCTAGACTCACAGGAGAAGGATAATATTGTGCCCGATACAGCAATATCCCCTTGGAGACAAGTCGGCTGGAGGACGATGTATTGAATCTCGACGCAATTTGAGTGTCCCATCGTCATTAGGAGGCCCTAAACCTTACAATTAACTATCATTTTTGCGTCGGATTCGATAATCTAATCTCACAGGAGAACGACCATAAGGTGCCCGAGGCAGCAATAGACCCTTGGAGACAAGTCGGCTGGAGGACGATGTATTGGATCGCGACGCAATTTGAGTCTTCTATCGTCATTAGGAGGCGCTGAACGTTACAATTCACTATCATTTTTGCGTCGGATTCGAAAATCTAGACTCACAGGAGAACGACCATAAGGTGCCCGAGGCAGCAATAGACCCTTGGAGACAAGTCGGATGGAGGACGATGTATTGGATCGCGACGTAATTTGAGTCTTCTATCGTCATTAGGAGGCGCTGAACGTTACAATTCACTATCATTTTTGCGTCGGATTCGAAAATCTAGACTCACAGGAGAAGGACCATGTGGTGCCCGAGGCAGCGATATCCCCTTGGAGACAAGTAGGCTGGAGGCCGATGTATTGAATCTCGACGCAATTTGAGTGTTCCATCGTCATTAGAAGGCCCTGAACGTTACAATTAACTATCATTTTTGCGTCGGATTCGAAAATCTAGACTCACAGGAGAACGACCATAAGGTGCCCGAGGCAGCAATAGACCCTTGGAGACAAGTCGGCTGGAGGCCGATGTATTGAATCTCGACGCAATTTGAGTGTTCCATCGGCATTAGGAGGCCCTGAACGTTATAATTAACTATCATTTTTGCGTCGGATTCGATAATCTAAACTCACAGGAGAACGACCATAAGGTGCCCGAGGCAGCAATAGACCCTTGGAGACAAGTCGGCTGGAGGCCGATGTATTGAATCTCGACGCAATTTGTGTGTTCCATCGGCATTAGGAGGCCCTGAACGTTATAATTAACTATCATTTTTGCGTCGGATTCGATAATCTAAACTCACAGGAGAACGACCATAAGGTGCCCGAGGCAGCAATAGACCCTTGGAGACAAGTCGGCTGGAGGCCGATGTATTGAATCTCGACGCAATTTGAGTGTTCCATCGTCATTACAAGGCCCTGAACGTTACAATTAACTATCATTTTTGCGTCGGATTCGAAAATCTAGACTCACAGGAGAACGACCATAAGGTGCCCGAGGCAGCAATAGACCCTTGGAGACAAGTCGGCTGGAGGACGATGTATTGAATCTCGACGCAATTTGAGTGTTCCATCGTCATTAGAAGGCCCTGAACGTTACAATTAACTATCATTTTTGCGTCGGATTCGAAAATCTAGACTCACAGGACAACGACCATAAGGTGCCCGAGGCAGCAATAGACCCTTGGAGACAAGTCGGCTGGAGGCCGATGTATTGAATCTCGACGCAATTTGAGTGTTCCATCGTCATTACAAGGCCCTGAACGTTACAATTAACTATCATTTTTGCGTCGGATTCGAAAATCTAGACTCACAGGAGAAGGACCATGTGGTGCCCGAGGCAGCGATATCCCCTTGGAGACAAGTAGGCTGGAGGCCGATGTATTGAATCTCGACGCAATTTGAGTGTTCCATCGTCATTAGAAGGCCCTGAACGTTACAATCAACTATCATTTTTGCGTCGGATTCGAAAATCTAGACTCACAGGACAACGACCATAAGGTGCCAGAGGCAGCAATGGATCCTTGGAGACAAGTCGGCTGGAGGACGATGTATTGAATCTCGACATAATTTGAGTGTTCCATCGGCATTAGGAGGCCCTGAACGTTATAATTAACTATCATTTTTGCGTCGGATTCGATAATCTAAACTCACAGGAGAACGACCATAAGGTGCCCGAGGCAGCAATAGACCCATGGAGACAAGTCGGCTGGAGGCCGATGTATTGAATCTCGACGCAATTTGAGTGTTCCATCGTCATTAGGAGGCCCTGAACGTTATAATTAACTATCATTTTTCCGTCGGATTCGGAAATCTAGACTCACAGGAGAACGACCATAAGGTGCCCGATGCAGCAATAGACCCTTGGAGACAAGTCGGCTGGAGGCCGATGTATTGAATCTCGACGCAATTTGAGTGTTCCATCGGCATTAGGAGGCCCTGAACGTTACAATTAACTATCATTTTTGCGTCGGGTTCGAAAATCTAGACTCACAGGAGAACGACCATAAGGTGCCCGAGGCAGCAATAGACCCTTGGAGACAAGTCGGCTGGAGGCCGATGTATTGAATCTCGACGCAATTTGAGTGTTCCATCGGCATTAGCAGGCCCTGAACGTTATTATTAACTATCATTTTTGCGTCGGATTCGATAATCTAGACTCACAGGAGAACGACCATAAGGTGCCCGAGGCAGCAATAGACCCTTGGAGACAAGTCGGCTGGAGGACGATGTATTGAATCTCGACGCAATTTGAGAGTTCCATCGTCATTAGGCGGCCCTGAACGTTACAATTAACTATCATTTTTGCGTCGGATTCGAAAATCTAGAATTACAAGAGAACGACCATAAAGTGCCCGAGGCAGCATTAGATCCTTGGAGACAAGTCGGCTGGAGGACGATGTATTGTATCTCGACGCAGTTTGAGTGTTCCATCGTCATTAGAAGGCCCTGAACGTTACAATTAACTATCATTTTTGCGTCGGATTCGAAAATCTAGACTCACAGGAGAACGACCATAAGGTGCCCGAGGCAGCAATAGACCCTTGGAGACAAGTCGGCTGGAGGACGATGTATTGGATCGCGACGCAATTTGAGTCTTCTATCGTCATTAGGAGGCGCTGAACGTTACAATTCACTATCATTTTTGCGTCGGATTCGAAAATCTAGACTCACAGGAGAAGGATAATATTGTGCCCGAGACAGCAATATCCCCTTGGAGACAAGTCGGCTGGAGGACGATGTATTGAATCTCGACGCAATTTGAGTGTCCCATCGTCATTAGGAGGCCCTAAACCTTACAATTAACTATCATTTTTGCGTCGGATTCGATAATCTAATCTCACAGGAGAACGACCATAAGGTGCCCGAGGCAGCAATAGACCCTTGGAGACAAGTCGGCTGGAGGACGATGTATTGGATCGCGACGCAATTTGAGTCTTCTATCGTCATTAGGAGGCGCTGAACGTTATTATTAACTATCATTTTTGCGTCGGATTCGATAATCTAGACTCACGACAACGACCATAAGGTGCCCCTAGGCAGCAATAGACCCTTGGAGACAAGTCGGCTGGAGGACGATGTATTGAATCTCGACGCAATTTGAGTGTTCCATCGTCATTAGAAGGCCCTGAACGTTACAATTAACTATCATTTTTGCGTCGGATTCGAAAATCTAGACTCACAGGACAACGACCATAAGGTGCCCGAGGCAGCAATAGACCCTTGGAGACAAGTCGGCTGGAGGACGATGTATTGGATCGCGACGCAATTTGAGTCTTCTATCGTCATTAGGAGGCGCTGAACGTTACAATTCACTATCATTTTTGCGTCGGATTCGAAGATCTAGACTCACAGGAGAAGGACCATGAGGTGCCCGAGGCAGCGATATCCCCTTGGAGACAAGTCGGCTGGAGGCCGATGTATTGAATCTCGACGCAATTTGAGTGTTCCATCGTCATTAGAAGGCCCTGAACGTTACAATTAACTATCATTTTTGCGTCGGATTCGATAATCTAAACTCACAGGAGAACGACCATAAGGTGCCCGAGGCAGCAATAGACCCTTGGAGACAAGTCGGCTGGAGGCCGATGTATTGAATCTCGACATAATTTGAGTGTTCCATCGGCATTAGGAGGCCCTGAACGTTATAATTAACTATCAGTTTTGCGTCGGATTCGATAATCTAAACTCACAGGAGAACGACCATAAGGTGCCCGAGGCAGCAATAGACCCTTGGAGACAAGTCGGCTGGAGGCCGATGTATTGAATCTCGACGCAATTTGAGTGTTCCATCGTCATTACAAGGCCCTGAACGTTACAATTAACTATCATTTTTCCGTCGGATTCGAAAATCTAGACTCACAGGAGAACGACCATAAGGTGCCCGATGCAGCAATAGACCCTTGGAGACAAGTCGGCTGGAGGCCGATGTATTGAATCTCGACGCAATTTGAGTGTTCCATCGGCATTAGGAGGCCCTAAACCTTACAATTAACTATCATTTTTGCGTCGGATTCGAAAATCTAGACTCACAGGACAACGACCATAAGGTGCCCCTAGGCAGCAATAGACCCTTGGAGACAAGTCGGCTGGAGGACGATGTATTGAATCTCGACGCAATTTGAGTGTTCCATCGTCATTAGAAGGCCCTGAACGTTACAATTAACTATCATTTTTGCGTCGGATTCGAAAATCTAGACTCACAGGACAACGACCATAAGGTGCCCGAGGCAGCAATAGACCCTTGGAGACAAGTCGGCTGGAGGACGATGTATTGGATCGCGACGCAATTTGAGTCTTCTATCGTCATTAGGAGGCGCTGAACGTTACAATTCACTATCATTTTTGCGTCGGATTCGAAAATCTAGACTCACAGGAGAAGGATAATATTGTGCCCGAGACAGCAATATCCCCTTGGAGACAAGTCGGCTGGAGGACGATGTATTGAATCTCGACGCAATTTGAGTGTCCCATCGTCATTAGGAGGCCCTAAACCTTACAATTAACTATCATTTTTGCGTCGGATTCGATAATCTAATCTCACAGGAGAACGACCATAAGGTGCCCGAGGCAGCAATAGAACCTTGGAGACAAGTCGGCAGGAGGACGATGTATTGGATCGCGACGCAATTTGAGTCTTCTATCGTCATTAGGAGGCGCTGAACGTTACAATTCACTATCATTTTTGCGTCGGATTCGAAAATCTAGGCTCACAGGAGAACGACCATAAGGTGCCCGAGGCAGCAATAGACCCTTGGAGACAAGCCGGATGGAGGACGATGTATTGGATCGCGACGTAATTTGAGTCTTCTATCGTCATTAGGAGGCGCTGAACGTTACAATTCACTATCATTTTTGCGTCGGATTCGAAAATCTAGACTCACAGAAGGAGCATATGGTGCCCGAGGCAGCGATATCCCCTTGGAGACAAGTAGGCTGGAGGCCGATGTATTGAATCTCGACGCAATTTGAGTGTTCCATCGTCATTAGAAGGCCCTGAACGTTACAATTAACTATCATTTTTGCGTCGGATTCGAAAATCTAGACTCACAGGACAACGACCATAAGGTGCCCGAGGCAGCAATAGACCCTTGGAGACAAGTCGGCTGGAGGCCGATGTATTGAATCTCGACGCAATTTGAGTGTTCCATCGGCATTAGGAGGCCCTGAACGTTATAATTAACTATCATTTTTGCGTCGGATTCGATAATCTAAACTCACAGGAGAACGACCATAAGGTGCCCGAGGCAGCAATAGACCCTTGGAGACAAGTCGGCTGGAGGCCGATGTATTGAATCTCGACGCAATTTGAGTGTTCCATCGTCATTACAAGGCCCTGAACGTTACAATTAACTATCATTTTTGCGTCGGATTCGAAAATCTAGACTCACAGGAGAACGACCATAAGGTGCCCGAGGCAGCAATAGACCCTTGGAGACAAGTCGGCTGGAGGACGATGTATTGAATCTCGACGCAATTTGAGTGTTCCATCGTCATTAGAAGGCCCTGAACGTTACAATTAACTATCATTTTTGCGGCGGATTCGAAAATCTAGACTCACAGGAGAACGACCATAAGGTGCCCGAGGCAGCAATAGACCCTTGGAGACAAGTCGGCTGGAGGACGATGTATTGAATCTCGACTCAATTTGAGTGTTCCATCGTCATTAGAAGGCCCTGAACGTTACAATTAACTATCATTTTTGCGTCGGATTCGAAAATCTAGACTCACAGGTCAACGACCATAAGGTGCCCGAGGCAGCAATAGACCCTTGGAGACAAGTCGGCTGGAGGCCGATGTATTGAATCTCGACATAATTTGAGTGTTCCATCGGCATTAGGAGGCCCTGAACGTTATAATTAACTATCAGTTTTGCGTCGGATTCGATAATCTAAACTCACAGGAGAACGACCATAAGGTGCCCGAGGCAGCAATAGACCCTTGGAGACAAGTCGGCTGGAGGCCGATGTATTGAATCTCGACGCAATTTGAGTGTTCCATCGTCATTACAAGGCCCTGAACGTTACAATTAACTATCATTTTTCCGTCGGATTCGAAAATCTAGACTCACAGGAGAACGACCATAAGGTGCCCGATGCAGCAATAGACCCTTGGAGACAAGTCGGCTGGAGGCCGATGTATTGAATCTCGACGCAATTTGAGTGTTCCATCGGCATTAGGAGGCCCTGATCGTTACAATTAACTATCATTTTTGCGTCGGCTTCGAAAATCTAGACTCACAGGAGAACGACCATAAGGTGCCCGAGGCAGCAATAGACCCTTGGAGACAAATCGGCTGGAGGCCGATGTATTGAATCTCGACGCAATTTGAGTGTTCCATCGGCATTAGGAGGCCCTGAACGTTACAATTAACTATCATTTTAGCGTCGGGTTCGAAAATCTAGACTCTCAGGAGAACGACCATAAGGTGCCCGAGGCAGCAATAGACCCTTGGAGACAAGTCGGCTGGAGGACGATGTATTGAATCTCGACGCAATTTGAGAGTTCCATCGTCATTAGGCGGCCCTGAACGTTACAATTAACTATCATTTTTGCGTCGGATTCGAAAATCTAGAATTACAAGAGAACGACCATAAAGTGCCCCAGGCAGCATTAGATCCTTGGAGACAAGTCGGCTGGAGGACGATGTATTGTATCTCGACGCAATTAGAGTGTTCCATCGTCATTAGAAGGCCCTGAACGTTACAATTAACTATCATTTTTGCGTCGGATTCGAAAATCTAGACTCACAGGAGAACGACCATAAGGTGCCCGAGGCAGCAATAGACCCTTGGAGACAAGTCGGCTGGAGGACGATGTATTGGATCGCGACGCAATTTGAGTCTTCTATCGTCATTAGGAGGCGCTGAACGTTACAATTCACTATCATTTTTGCGTCGGATTCGAAAATCTAGACTCACAGGAGAAGGATCATATTGTGCCCGAGACAGCAATATCCCCTTGGAGACAAGTCGGCTGGAGGACGATGTATTGAATCTCGACGCAATTTGAGTGTCCCATCGTCATTAGGAGGCCCTAAACCTTACAATTAACTATCATTTTTGCGTCGGATTCGATAATCTAATCTCACAGGAGAACGACCATAAGGTGCCCGAGGCAGCAATAGACCCTTGGAGACAAGTCGGCTGGAGGACGATGTATTGGATCGCGACGCAATTTGAGTCTTCTATCGTCATTAGGAGGCGCTGAACGTTACAATTAACTATCATTTTTGCGTCGGATTCGAAAATCTAGACTCACAGGACAACGACCATGAGGTGCCCGAGGCAGCAATAGACCCTTGGAGACAAGTCGGCTGGAGGCCGATGTATTGAATCTCGACGCAATTTGAGTGTTCCATCGGCATTAGGAGGCCCTGAACGTTATAATTAACTATCATTTTTGCGTCGGATTCGATAATCTAAACTCACAGGAGAACGACCATAAGGTGCCCGAGGCAGCAATAGACACTTGGAGACAAGTCGGCTGGAGGCCGATGTATTGAATCTCGACGCAATTTGAGTGTTCCATCGTCATTACAAGGCACTGAACGTTACAATTAACTATAATTTTTGCGTCGGATTCGATAATCTAGACTCACAGGAGAACGACCATAAGGTGCCCGAGGCAGCAATAGACCCTCGGAGACAAGTCGGCTGGAGGACGATGTATTGAATCTCGACGCAATTTGAGTGTTCCATCGTCATTAGAAGGCCCTGAACGTTACAATTAACTATCATTTTTGCGTCGGATTCGAAAATCTAGACTCACAGGACAACGACCATAAGGTGCCCCTAGGCAGCAATAGACCCTTGGAGACAAGTCGGCTGGAGGACGATGTATTGAATCTCGACGCAATTTGAGTGTTCCATCGTCATTAGAAGGCCCTGAACGTTACAATTAACTATCATTTTTGCGTCGGATTCGAAAATCTAGACTCACAGGACAACGACCATAAGGTGCCCGAGGCAGCAATAGACCCTTGGAGACAAGTCGGCTGGAGGCCGATGTATTGAATCTCGACATAATTTGAGTGTTCCATCGGCATTAGGAGGCCCTGAACGTTATAATTAACTATCAGTTTTGCGTCGGATTCGATAATCTAAACTCACAGGAGAACGACCATAAGGTGCCCGAGGCAGCAATAGACCCTTGGAGACAAGTCGGCTGGAGGCCGATGTATTGAATCTCGACGCAATTTGAGTGTTCCATCGTCATTACAAGGCCCTGAACGTTACAATTAACTATCATTTTTCCGTCGGATTCGAAAATCTAGACTCACAGGAGAACGACCATAAGGTGCCCGATGCAGCAATAGACCCTTGGAGACAAGTCGGCTGGAGGCCGATGTATTGAATCTCGACGCAATTTGAGTGTTCCATCGGCATTAGGAGGCCCTGATCGTTACAATTAACTATCATTTTAGCGTCGGGTTCGAAAATCTAGACTCACAGGAGAACGACCATAAGGTGCCCGAGGCAGCAATAGACCCTTGGAGACAAATCGGCTGGAGGCCGATGTATTGAATCTCGACGCAATTTGAGTGTTCCATCGGCATTAGGAGGCCCTGAACGTTACAATTAACTATCATTTTAGCGTCGGGTTCGAAAATCTAGACTCACAGGAAAACGACCATAAGGTGCCCGAGGCAGCAATAGACCCTTGGAGACAAGTCGGCTGGAGGACGATGTATTGAATCTCGACGCAATTTGAGAGTTCCATCGTCATTAGGCGGCCCTGAACGTTACAATTAACTATCATTTTTGCGTCGGATTCGAAAATCTAGAATTACAAGAGAACGACCATAAAGTGCCCGAGGCAGCATTAGATCCTTGGAGACAAGTCGGCTGGAGGACGATGTATTGTATCTCGACGCAATTTGAGTGTTCCATCGTCATTAGAATGCCCTGAACGTATCAATTAACTATCATTTTTGCGTCGGATTCGAAAATCTAGACTCACAGGAGAACGACCATAAGGTGCCCGAGGCAGCAATAGACCCTTGGAGACAAGTCGGCTGGAGGACGATGTATTGGATCGCGACGCAATTTAAGTCTTCTATCGTCATTAGGAGGCGCTGAACGTTACAATTCACTATCATTTTTGCGTCGGATTCGAAAATCTAGACTCACAGGAGAAGGATCATATTGTGCCCGAGACAGCAATATCCCCTTGGAGACAAGTCGGCTGGAGGACGATGTATTGAATCTCGACGCAATTTGAGTGTCCCATCGTCATTAGGAGGCCCTAAACCTTACAATTAACTATCATTTTTGCGTCGGATTCGATAATCTAAACTCACAGGAAAACGACCATAAGGTGCCCGAGGCAGCAATAGACCCTTGGAGACAAGTCGGCTGGAGGACGATGTATTGGATCGCGACGCAATTTGAGTCTTCTATCGTCATTAGGAGGCGCTGAACGTTACAATTCACTATCATTTTTGCGTCGGATTCGAAAATCTAGACTCACAGGAGAACGACCATAATGTGCCCGAGGCAGCAATAGACCCTTGGAGACAAGTCGGCTGGAGGACGATGTATTGGATCGCGACGCAATTTGAGTCTTCTATCGTCATTAGGAGGCGCTGAACGTTACAATTCACTATCATTTTTGCGTCGGATTCGATAATCTAAACTCACAGGAGAACGACCATAAGGTGCCCGAGGCAGCATTAGACCCTTGGAGACAAGTCGGCTGGAGGACGATGTATTGAATCTCGACGCAATTTGAGTGTTCCATCGGCATTAGGAGGCCCTGAACGTTATAATTAACTATCATTTTTGCGTCGGATTCGATAATCTAAACTCACAGGAGAACGACCATAAGGTGCCCGAGGCAGCAATAGACCCTTGGAGACAAGTCGGCTGGAGGCCGATGTATTGAATCTCGACGCAATTTGAGTGTTCCATCGGCATTAGGAGGCCCTGATCGTTACAATTAACTATCATTTTTGCGTCGGGTTCGAAAATCTAGACTCACAGGAGAACGACCATAAGGTGCCCGAGGCAGCAATAGACCCTTGGAGACAAATCGGCTGGAGGCCGATGTATTGAATCTCGACGCAATTTGAGTGTTCCATCGGCATTAGGAGGCCCTGAACGTTACAATTAACTATCATTTTAGCGTCGGGTTCGAAAATCTAGACTCACAGGAGAACGACCATAAGGTGCCCGAGGCAGCAATAGACCCTTGGAGACAAGTCGGCTGGAGGACGATGTATTGAATCTCGACGCAATTTGAGAGTTCCATCGTCATTAGGCGGCCCTGAACGTTACAATTAACTATCATTTTTGCGTCGGATTCGAAAATCTAGAATTACAAGAGAACGACCATAAAGTGCCCGAGGCAGCATTAGATCCTTGGAGACAAGTCGGCTGGAGGACGATGTATTGTATCTCGACGCAATTTGAGTGTTCCATCGTCATTAGAAGGCCCTGAACGTTACAATTAACTATCATTTTTGCGTCGGATTCGAAAATCTAGACTCACAGGAGAACGACCATAAGGTGCCCGAGGCAGCAATAGACCCTTGGAGACAAGTCGGCTGGAGGACGATGTATTGGATCGCGACGCAATTTGAGTCTTCTATCGTCATTAGGAGGCGCTGAACGTTACAATTCACTATCATTTTTGCGTCGGATTCGAAAATCTAGACTCACAGGAGAAGGATCATATTGTGCCCGAGACAGCAATATCCCCTTGGAGACAAGTCGGCTGGAGGACGATGTATTGAATCTCGACGCAATTTGAGTGTCCCATCGTCATTAGGAGGCCCTAAACCTTACAATTAACTATCATTTTTGCGTCGGATTCGATAATCTAATCTCACAGGAAAACGACCATAAGGTGCCCGAGGCAGCAATAGACCCTTGGAGACAAGTCGGCTGGAGGACGATGTATTGGATCGCGACGCAATTTGAGTCTTCTATCGTCATTAGGAGGCGCTGAACGTTACAATTCACTATCATTTTTGCGTCGGATTCGAAAATCTAGACTCACAGGAGAACGACCATAATGTGCCCGAGGCAGCAATAGACCCTTGGAGACAAGTCGGCTGGAGGACGATGTATTGGATCGCGACGCAATTTGAGTCTTCTATCGTCATTAGGAGGCGCTGAACGTTACAATTCACTATCATTTTTGTGTCGGATTCGATAATCTAAACTCACAGGAGAACGACCATAAGGTGCCCGAGGCAGCATTAGACCCTTGGAGACAAGTCGGCTGGAGGACGATGTATTGAATCTCGACGCAATTTGAGTGTTCCATCGGCATTAGGAGGCCCTGAACGTTATAATTAACTATCATTTTTGCGTCGGATTCGATAATCTAAACTCACAGGAGAACGACCATAAGGTGCCCGAGGCAGCAATAGACCCTTGGAGACAAGTCGGCTGGAGGACGATGTATTGAATCTCGACGCAATTTGAGTGTTCCATCGTCATTAGAAGGCCCTGAACGTTACAATTAACTATCATTTTTGCGTCGGATTCGAAAATCTAGACTCACAGGACAACGACCATAAGGTGCCCGAGGCAGCAATAGACCCTTGGAGACAAGTCGGCTGGAGGACGATGTATTGGATCGCGACGCAATTTGAGTCTTCTATCGTCATTAGGAGGCGCTGAACGTTACAATTCACTATCATTTTTGCGTCGGATTCGAAAATCTATACTCACAGGAGAAGGACCATGTGGTGCCCGAGGCAGCGATATCCCCTTGGAGACAAGTAGGCTGGAGGCCGATGTATTGAATCTCAACGCAATTTGAGTGTTCCATCGTCATTAGAAGGCCCTGAACGTTACAATTAACTATCATTTTTGCGTCGGATTCGAAAATCTAGACTCACAGGACAACGACCATAAGGTGCCCGAGGCAGCAATAGACCCTTGGAGACAAGTCGGCTGGAGGCCGATGTATTGAATCTCGACGCAATTTGAGTGTTCCATCGGCATTAGGAGGCCCTGAACGTTATAATTAACGATCATTTTTGCGTCGGATTCGATAATCTAAACTCACAGGAGAACAACCATAAGGTGCCCGAGGCAGCAATAGACCCTTGGAGACAAGTCGGCTGGAGGCCGATGTATTGAATCTCGACGCAATTTGAGTGTTCCATCGTCATTAGAAGGCCCTGAACGTTACAATTAACTATCATTTTTGCGTCGGATTCGAAAATCTAGACTCACAGGACAACGACCATAAGGTGCCCGAGGCAGCAATAGACCCTTGGAGACAAGTCGGCTGGAGGCCGATGTATTGAATCTCGACGCAATTTGAGAGTTCCATCGTCATTAGGCGGCCCTGAACGTTACAATTAACTATCATTTTTGCGTCGGATTCGAAAATCTAGAATTACAAGAGAACGACCATAAAGTGCCCGAGGCAGCATTAGATCCTTGGAGACAAGTCGGCTGGAGGACGATGTATTGTATCTCGACGCAATTTGAGTGTTCCATCGTCATTAGAAGGCCCTGAACGTTACAATTAACTATCATTTTTGCGTCGGATTCGATAATCTAGACTCACAGGAGAACGACCATAAGGTGCCCGAGGCAGCAATAGACCCTTGGAGACAAGTCGGCTGGAGGACGATGTATTGGATCGCTACGCAATTTGAGTCTTCTATCGTCATTAGGAGGCGCTGAACGTTACAATTCACTATCATTTTTGCGTCGGATTCGAAAATCTAGACTCACAGGAGAAGGATCATATTGTGCCCGAGACAGCAATATCCCCTTGGAGACAAGTCGGCTGGAGGACGATGTATTGGATCTCGACGCAATTTGAGTGTCCCATCGTCATTAGGAGGCCCTAAACTTTACAATTAACTATCATTTTTGCGTCGGATTCGATAATCTAAACTCACAGGAGAACGACCATAAGGTGCCCGAGGCAGCAATAGACCCTTGGAGACAAGTCGGCTGGAGGACGATGTATTGGATCGCGACGCAATTTGAGTCTTCTATCGTCATTAGGAGGCGCTGAACGTTACAATTCACTATCATTTTTGCGTCGGATTCGAAAATCTAGACTCACAGGAGAACGACCATAATGTGCCCGAGGCAGCAATACACCCTTGGAGACAAGTCGGCTGGAGGACGATGTATTGAATCTCGACGCAATTTGAGTGTTCCATCGTCATTAGAAGGCCCTGAACGTTACAATTAACTATCATTTTTGCGTCGGATTCGAAAATCTAGACTCACAGGACAACGACCATAAGGTGCCCGAGGCAGCAATAGACCCTTGGAGACAAGTCGGCTGGAGGACGATGTATTGAATCTCGACGCAATTTGAGTGTTCCATCGTCATTAGAAGGCCCTGAACGTTACAATTAACTATCATTTTTGCGTCGGATTCGAAAATCTAGACTCACAGGACAACGACCATAAGGTGCCCGAGGCAGCAATAGACCCTTGGAGACAAGTCGGCTGGAGGACGATGTATTGGATCGCGACGCAATTTGAGTCTTCTATCGTCATTAGGAGGC
Organism: Schistocerca americana; assembly: GCF_021461395.2. Classification (NCBI taxonomy): domain Eukaryota; kingdom Metazoa; phylum Arthropoda; class Insecta; order Orthoptera; family Acrididae; genus Schistocerca; species Schistocerca americana. The sequence continues at coordinate 43,944 of NW_025726034.1, forward strand.
GCTGAACGTTACAATTCACTATCATTTTTGCGTCGGATTCGAAGATCTAGACTCACAGGAGAAGGACCATGTGGTGCCCGAGGCAGCGATATCCCCTTGGAGACAAGTAGGCTGGAGGCCGATGTATTGAATCTCGACGCAATTTGAGTGTTCCATCGTCATTAGAAGGCCCTGACCGTTACAATTAACTATCATTTTTGCGTCGGATTCGAAAATCTAGACTCACAGGACAACGACCATAAGGTGCCCGAGGCAGCAATAGACCCTTGGAGACAAGTCGGCTGGAGGCCGATGTATTGAATCTCGACGCAATTTGAGTGTTCCATCGGCATTAGGAGGCCCTGAACGTTATAATTAAGTATCATTTTTGCGTCGGATTCGATAATCTAAACTCACAGGAGAACGACCATAAGGTGCCCGAGGCAGCAATAGACCCTTGGAGACAAGTCGGCTGGAGGCCGATGTATTGAATCTCGACGCAATTTGAGTGTTCCATCGGCATTACAAGGCCCTGAACGTTACAATTAACTATCATTTTTGCGTCGGATTCGAAAATCTAGACTCACAGGAGAACGACCATAAGGTGCCCGAGGCAGCAAAGACCCTTGGAGACAAGTCGGCTGGAGGACGATGTATTGAATCTCGACGCAATTTGAGTGTTCCATCGTCATTAGAAGGCCCTGAACGTTACAATTAACTATCATTTTTGCGTCGGATTCGAAAATCTAGACTCACAGGACAACGACCATAAGGTGCCCGAGGCAGCAATAGACCCTTGGAGACAAGTCGGCTGGAGGCCGATGTATTGAATCTCGACGCAATTTGAGTGTTCCATCGTCATTACAAGGCCCTGAACGTTACAATTAACTATCATTTTTGCGTCGGATTCGAAAATCTAGACTCACAGGAGAACGACCATAAGGTGCCCGAAGCAGCAATAGACCCTTGGAGACAAGTCGGCTGGAGGACGATGTATTGAATCTTGACGCAATTTGAGTGTTCCATCGTCATTAGAAGGCCCTGAACGTTACAATTAACTATCATTTTTGCGTCGGATTCGAAAATCTAGACTCACAGGACAACGACCATAAGGTGCCCGAGGCAGCAATAGACCCTTGGAGACAAGTCGGCTGGAGGCCGATGTATTGAATCTCGACATAATTTGAGTGTTCCATCGGCATTAGGAGGCCCTGAACGTTATAATTAACTATCAGTTTTGCGTCGGATTCGATAATCTAAACTCACAGGAGAACGACCGTAAGGTGCCCGAGGCAGCAATAGACCCTTGGAGACAAGTCGGCTGGAGGCCGATGTATTGAATCTCGACGCAATTTGAGTGTTCCATCGTCATTACAAGGCCCTGAACGTTACAATTAACTATCATTTTTCCGTCGGATTCGAAAATCTAGACTCACAGGAGAACGACCATAAGGTGCCCGATGCAGCAATAGACCCTTGGAGACAAGTCGGCTGGAGGCCGATGTATTGAATCTCGACGCAATTTGAGTGTTCCATCGGCATTAGGAGGCCCTGATCGTTACAATTAACTATCATTTTTGCGTCGGGTTCGAAAATCTAGACTCACAGGAGAACGACCATAAGGTGCCCGAGGCAGCAATAGACCCTTGGAGACAAATCGGCTGGAGGCCGATGTATTGAATCTCGACGCAATTTGAGTGTTCCATCGGCATTAGGAGGCCCTGAACGTTACAATTAACTATCATTTTAGCGTCGGGTTCGAAAATCTAGACTCACAGGAGAACGACCATAAGGTGCCCGAGGCAGCAATAGACCCTTGGAGACAAGTCGGCTGGAGGCCGATGTATTGAATCTCGACGCAGATTGAGAAATCCATCGTCATTAGGCGGCCCTGAACGTTACAATTAACTATCATTTTTGCGTCGGATTCGAAAATCTAGAATTACAAGAGAACGACCATAAAGTGCCCGAGGCAGCATTTGATCCTTGGAGACAAGTCGGCTGGAGGACGATGTATTGTATCTCGACGCAATTTGAGTGTTCCATCGTCATTAGAAGGCCTTGAACGTTACAATTAACTATCATTTTTGCGTCGGATTCGAAAATCTAGACTCACAGGAGAACGACCATAAGGTGCCCGAGGCAGCAATAGACCCTTGGAGACAAGTCGGCTGGAGGACGATGTATTGGATCGCGACGCAATTTGAGTCTTCTATCGTCATTAGGAGGCGCTGAACGTTACAATTCACTATCATTTTTGCGTCGGATTCGAAAATCTAGACTCACAGGAGAAGGATCATATTGTGCCCGAGACAGCAATATCCCCTTGGAGACAAGTCGGCTGGAGGACGATGTATTGAATCTCGACGCAATTTGAGTGTCCCATCGTCATTAGGAGGCCCTAAACCTTACAATTAACTATCATTTTTGCGTCGGATTCGATAATCTAAACTCACAGGAAAACGACCATAAGGTGCCCGAGGCAGCAATAGACCCTTGGAGACAAGTCGGCTGGAGGACGATGTATTGGATCGCGACGCAATTTGAGTCTTCTATCGTCATTAGGAGGCGCTGAACGTTACAATTCACTATCATTTTTGCGTCGGATTCGAAAATCTAGACTCACAGGAGAACGACCATAATGTGCCCGAGGCAGCAATAGACCCTTGGAGACAAGTCGGCTGGAGGACGATGTATTGGATCGCGACGCAATTTGAGTCTTCTATCGTCATTAGGAGGCGCTGAACGTTACAATTCACTATCATTTTTGCGTCGGATTCGATAATCTAAACTCACAGGAGAACGACCATAAGTTGCCCGAGGCAGCAATAGACCCTTGGAGACAAGTCGGCTGGAGGACGATGTATTGAATCTCGACGCAATTTGAGTGTTCCATCGGCATTAGGAGGCCCTGAACGTTATAATTAACTATCATTTTTGCGTCGGATTCGATAATCTAAACTCACAGGAGAACGACCATAAGGTGCCCGAGGCAGCAATAGACCCTTGGAGACAAGTCGGCTGGAGGACGATGTATTGAATCTCGACGCAATTTGAGTGTTCCATCGTCATTAGAAGGCCCTGAACGTTACAATTAACTATCATTTTTGCGTCGGATTCGAAAATCTAGACTCACAGGACAACGACCATATGGTGCCCGAGGCAGCAATAGACCCTTGGAGACAAGTCGGCTGGTGGACGATGTATTGGATCGCGACGCAATTTGAGTCTTCTATCGTCATTAGGAGGCGCTGAACGTTACAATTCACTATCATTTTTGCGTCGGATTCGAAAATCTAGACTCACAGGAGAACGACCATAATGTGCCCGAGGCAGCAATAGACCCTTGGAGACAAGTCGGCTGGAGGACGATGTATTGGATCGCGACGCAATTTGAGTCTTCTATCGTCATTAGGAGGCGCTGAACGTTACAATTCACTATCATTTTTGCGTCGGATTCGATAATCTAAACTCACAGGAGAACGACCATAAGGTGCCCGAGGCAGCAATAGACCCTTGGAGACAAGTCGGCTGGAGGACGATGTATTGAATCTCGACGCAATTTGAGTGTTCCATCGGCATTAGGAGGCCCTGAACGTTATAATTAACTGTCATTTTTGCGTCGGATTCGATAATCTAAACTCACAGGAGAACGACCATAAGGTGCCCGAGGCAGCAATAGACCCTTGGAGACAAGTCGGCTGGAGGACGATGTATTGAATCTCGACGCAATTTGAGTGTTCCATCGTCATTAGAAGGCCCTGAACGTTACAATTAACTATCATTTTTGCGTCGGATTCGAAAATCTAGACTCACAGGACAACGACCATAAGGTGCCCGAGGCAGCAATAGACCCTTGGAGACAAGTCGGCTGGAGGCCGATGTATTGAATCTCGACGCAATTTGAGTGTTCCATCGTCATTACAAGGCCCTGAACGTTACAATTAACTATCATTTTTGCGTCGGATTCGAAAATCTAGACTCACAGGAGAACGACCATAAGGTGCCCGAGGCAGCAATAGACCCTTGGATACAAGACGGCTGGAGGACGATGTATTGGATCGCGACGCAATTTGAGTCTTCTATCGTCATTAGGAGGCGCTGAACGTTACAATTCACTATCATTTTTGCGTCGGATTCGAAAATCTATACTCACAGGAGAAGGACCATGTGGTGCCCGAGGCACCGATATCCCCTTGGAAACAAGTAGGCTGGAGGCCGATGTATTGAATCTCGACGCAATTTGAGTGTTCCATCGTCATTAGAAGGCCCTGAACGTTACAATTAACTATCATTTTTGCGTCGGATTCGAAAATCTAGACTCACAGGACAACGACCATAAGGTGCCCGAGGCAGCAATAGACCCTTGGAGACAAGTCGGCTGGAGGCCGATGTATTGAATCTCGACGCAATTTGAGTGTTCCATCGGCATTAGGAAGCCCTGAACGTTATAATTAACGATCATTTTTGCGTCGGATTCGATAATCTAAACTCACAGGAGAACGACCATAAGGTGCCCGAGGCAGCAATAGACCCTTGGAGACAAGTCGGCTGGAGGCCGATGTATTGAATCTCGACGCAATTTGAGTGTTCCATCGGCATTAGGAGGCCCTGAACGTTACAATTAACTATCATTTTTGCGTCGGGTTCGAAAATCTAGACTCACAGGAGAACGACCATAAGGTGCCCGAGGCAGCAATAGACCCTTGGAGACAAGTCGGCTGGAGGCCGATGTATTGAATCTCGACGCAATTTGAGTGTTCCATCGTCATTAGAAGGCCCTGAACGTTACAATTAACTATCATTTTTGCGTCGGATTCGAAAATCTAGACTCACAGGACAACGACCATAAGGTGCCCGAGGCAGCAATAGACCCTTGGAGACAAGTCGGCTGGAGGACGATGTATTGTATCTCGACGCAATTTGAGTGTTCCATCGTCATTAGAAGGCCCTGAACGTTACAATTAACTATCATTTTTGAGTCGGATTCGAAAATCTAGACTCACAGGAGAACGACCATAAGGTGCCCGAGGCAGCAATAGACCCTTGGAGACAAGTCGGCTGGAGGACGATGTATTGAATCTCGACGCAATTTGAGAGTTCCATCGTCATTAGGCGGCCCTGAACGTTACAATTCACTATCATTTTTGCGTCGGATTCGAAAATCTAGACTCACAGGAGAAGGATCATATTGTGCCCGAGACAGCAATATCCCCTTGGAGACAAGTCGGCTGGAGGACGATGTATTGAATCTCGACGCAATTTGAGTGTCCCATCGTCATTAGGAGGCCCTAAACCTTACAATTAACTATCATTTTTGCGTCGGATTCGATAATCTAAACTCACAGGAGAACGACCATAAGGTGCCCGAGGCAGCAATAGACCCTTGGAGACAAGTCGGCTGGAGGACGATGTATTGGATCGCGACGCAATTTGAGTCTTCTATCGTCATTAGGAGGCGCTGAACGTTACAATTCACTATCATTTTTGCGTCCGATTCGAAAATCTAGACTCACAGGAGAACGACCATAATGTGCTCGAGGCAGCAATAGACCCTTGGAGACAAGTCGGCTGGAGGACGATGTATTGGATCGCGACGCAATTTGAGTCCTCTATCGTCATTAGGAGGCGCTGAGCGTTACAATTCACTATCATTTTTGCGTCGGATTCGAAAATCTATACTCACAGGAGAAGGACCATGTTTTGCCCGAGGCAGCGATATCCCGTTGGAGACAAGTAGGCTGGAGGCCGATGTATTGATTCTCGACGCAATTTGAGTGTTCCATCGTCATTAGAAGGCCCTGAACGTTACAATTAACTATCATTTTTGCGTCGGATTCGAAAATCTAGACTCACAAGACAACGACCATAAGGTGCCCGAGGCAGCAATAGACCCTTGGAGACAAGTCGGCTGGAGGCCGATGTATTGAATCTCGACGCAATTTGAGTGTTCCATCGGCATTAGGAGGCCCTGAACGTTATAATTAACGATCATTTTTGCGTCGGATTCGATAATCTAAACTCACAGGAGAACGACCATAAGGTGCCCGAGGCAGCAATAGACCCTTGGAGACAAGTCGGCTGGAGGACGATGTATTGGATCGCGACGCAATTTGAGTGTTCCATCGTCATTAGAAGGCCCTGAACGTTACAATTAACTATCATTTTTGAGTCGGATTCGAAAATCTGGACTCACAGGAGAACGACCATAAGGTGCCCGAGGCAGCAATAGACCCTTGGAGACAAGTCGGCTGGAGGACGATGTATTGGATCGCGACGCAATTTGAGTCCTCTATCGTCATTAGGAGGCGCTGAACGTTACAATTCACTATCATTTTTGCGTCGGATTCGAAAATCTATACTCACAGGAGAAGGACCATGTTTTGCCCGAGGCAGCGATATCCCGTTGGAGACAAGTAGGCTGGAGGCCGATGTATTGATTCTCGACGCAATTTGAGTGTTCCATCGTCATTAGAAGGCCCTGAACGTTACAATTAACTATCATTTTTGCGTCGGATTCGAAAATCTAGACTCACAAGACAACGACCATAAGGTGCCCGAGGCAGCAATAGACCCTTGGAGACAAGTCGGCTGGAGGCCGATGTATTGAATCTCGACGCAATTTGAGTGTTCCATCGGCATTAGGAGGCCCTGAACGTTATAATTAACGATCATTTTTGCGTCGGATTCGATAATCTAAACTCACAGGAGAACGACCATAAGGTGCCCGAGGCAGCAATAGACCCTTGGAGACAAGTCGGCTGGAGGACGATGTATTGGATCGCGACGCAATTTGAGTGTTCCATCGTCATTAGAAGGCCCTGAACGTTACGATTAACTATCATTTTTGAGTCGGATTCGAAAATCTAGACTCACAGGAGAACGACCATAAGGTGCCCGAGGCAGCAATAGACCCTTGGAGACAAGTCGGGTGGAGGACGATGTATTGGATCGCGACGCAATTTGAGTCTTCTATCGTCATTAGGAGGCGCTGAACGTTACAATTCACTATCATTTTTGCGACGGATTCGAAAATCTAGACTCACAGGAGAAGGACCATGTGGTGCCCGAGGCAGCGATATCCCCTTGGAGACAAGTAGGCTGGAGGCCGATGTATTGAATCTGGACGCAATTTGAGTGTTCCATCGTCATTAGAAGGCCCTGAACGTTACAATTAACTATCATTTTTGCGTCGGATTCGAAAATCTAGACTCACAGGACAACGACCATAAGGTGCCCGATGCAGCAATAGACCCTTGGAGACAAGTCGGCTGGAGGCCGATGTATTGAATCTCGACGCAATTTGAGTGTTCCATCGGCATTAGGAGGCCCTGAACGTTACAATTAACTATCATTTTTGCATCGGGTTCGAAAATCTAGACTCACAGGAGAACGACCGTAAGGTGCCCGAGGCAGCAATAGACCCTTGGAGACAGGTCGGCTGGAGGCCGATGTATTGAATCTCGTTGAAATTTGAGTGTTCCATCGGCATTAGGAGGCCCTGAACGTTACAATTAACTATCATTTTAGCGTCGGGTTCGAAAATCTAGACTCACAGGAGAACGACCATAAGGTGCCCGAGGCAGCAATAGACCCTTGGAGACAAGTCGGCTGGAGGACGATGTATTGAATCTCGACGCAATTTGAGAGTTCCATCGGCATTAGGCGGCCCTGAACGTTACAATTAACTATCATTTTTGCGTCGGATTCGAAAATCTAGAATTACAAGAGAACGACCATAAAGTGCCCGAGGCAGCATTAGATCCTTGGAGACAAGTCGGCTGGAGGACGATGTATTGTATCTCGACGCAATTTGAGTGTTCCATCGTCATTAGAAGGCCCTGAACGTTACAATTAACTATCATTTTTGCGTCGGATTCGATAATCTAGACTCACAGGAGAACGACCATAAGGTGCCCGAGACAGCAATAGACCCTTGGAGACAAGTCGGCTGGAGGACGATGTTTTGGATCGCGACGCAATTTGAGTCTTCTATCGTCATTAGGAGGCGCTGAACGTTACAATTCACTATCATTTTTGCGTCGGATTCGAAAATCTAGACTCACAGGAGAAGGATCATATTGTGCCCGAGACAGAAATATCCCCTTGGAGACAAGTCGGCTGGAGGACGATGTATTGAATCTCGACGCAATTTGAGTGTCCCATCGTCATTAGGAGGCCCTAAACCTTACAATTAACTATCATTTTTGCGTCAGATTCGATAATCTAAACTCACAGGAGAACGACCATAAGGTGCCCGAGGCAGCAATAGACCCTTGGAGACAAGTCGGCTGGAGGACGATGTATTGGATCGCGACGCAATTTGAGTCTTCTATCGTCATTAGGAGGCGCTCAACGTTACAATTCACTATCATTTTTGCGTCGGATTCGAAAATATAGACTCACAGGAGAAGGACCATGTGGTGCCCGAGGCAGCGATATCCCGTTGGAGTCAACTAGGCTGGAGGCCGATGTATTGAATCTCGACGCAATTTGAGTGTTCCATCGTCATTAGAAGGCCCTGAACGTTACAATTAACTATCATTTTTGCGTCGGATTCGAAAATCTAGACTCACAGGACAACGACCATAAGGTGCCCGATGCAGCAATAGACCCTTGGAGACAAGTCGGCTGGAGGCCGATGTATTGAATCTCGACGCAATTTGAGTGTTCCATCGTCATTAGGAGGCCCTGAACGTTACAATTAACTATCATTTTTGCGTCGGGTTCGAAAATCTAGACTCACAGGAGAACGACCATAAGGTGACCGAGGCAGCAATAGACCCTTGGAGACAAGTCGGCTGGAGGACGATGTATTGAATCTCGACGCAATTTGAGTGTTCCATCGTCATTAGAAGGCCCTGAACGTTACAATTAACTATCATTTTTGCGTCGGATTCGAAAATCTAGACTCACAGGACAACGACCATAAGGTGCCCGAGGCAGCAATAGACCCTTGGAGACGAGTCGGCTGGAGGCCGATGTATTGAATCTCGACGCAATTTGAGTGTTCCATCGTCATTACAAGCCCCTGAACGTTACAATTAACTATCATTTTTGCGTCGGATTCGAAAATCTAGACTCACAGGAGAAGGACCATGTGGTGCCCGAGGCAGCGATATCCCCTTGGAGACAAGTAGGCTGGAGGCCGATGTATTGAATCTCGACGCAATTTGAGTGTTCCATCGGCATTAGGAGGCCCTGAACGTTATAATTAACTATCATTTTTGCGTCGGATTCGAGAATCTAAACTCACAGGAGAACGGCCATAAGGTGCCCGAGGCAGCAATAGACCCTTGGAGACAAGTCGGCTGGAGGCCGATGTATTGAATCTCGACGCAATTTGAGTGTTCCATCGGCATTAGGAGGCCCTGAACGTTACAATTAACTATCATTTTTGCGTCGGGTTCGAAAATCTAGACTCACAGGAGAACGACCATAAGGTGCCCGAGGCAGCAATAGACCCTTGGAGACAAGTCGGCTGGAGGACGATGTATTGAATCTCGACGCAATTTGAGTGTTCCGTCGTCATTAGAAGGCCCTGAACGTTACAATTAACTATCATTTTTGCGTCGGATTCGAAAATCTACTCACAGGAGAACGACCATAAGGTGCCCGAGGCAGCAATAGACCCTTGGAGACAAGTCGGCTGGAGGACGATGTATTGGATCGCGACGCAATTTGAGTGTTCCATCGTCATTAGAAGGCCCTGAACGTTACAATTAACTATCATTTTTGCGTCGGATACGAAAATCTAGACTCACAGGACAACGACCATAAGGTGCCCGAGGCAGCAATAGACCCTTGGAGACAAGTCGGCTGGAGGCCGATGTATTGAATCTCGACATAATTTGAGTGTTCCATCGGCATTAGGAGGCCCTGAACGTTATAATTAACTATCATTTTTGCGTCGGATTCGATAATCTAAACTCACAGGAGAACCACCATAAGGTGCCCGAGGCAGCAATAGACCCTTGGAGACAAGTCGGCTGGAGGCCGATGTATTGAATCTCGACGCAATTTGAGTGTTCCATCGTCATTACAAGGCCCTGAACGTTACAATTAACTATCATTTTTCCGTCGGATTCGAAAATCCAGACTCACAGGAGAACGACCATAAGGTGCCCGATGCAGCAATAGACCCTTGGAGACAAGTCGGCTGGAGGCCGATGTATTGAATCTCGACGCAATTTGAGTGTTCCATCGGCATTAGGAGGCCCTGAACGTTACAATTAACTATCATTTTTGCGTCGGGTTCGAAAATCTAGACTCACAGGAGAACGACCATAAGGTGCCCGAGGCAGCAATAGACCCTTGGAGACAAGTCGGCTGGAGGCCGATGTATTGAATCTCGACGCAATTTGAGTGTTCCATCGGCATTAGGAGGCCCTGAACGTTACAATTAACTATCATTTTAGCGTCGGGTTCGAAAATCTAGACTCACAGGAGAACGACCATAAGGTGCCCGAGGCAGCAATAGACCCTTGGAGACAAGTCGGCTGGAGGACGATGTGTTGAATTTCGACGCAATTTGAGAGTTCCATCGTCATTAGGCGGCCCTGAACGTTACAATTAACTATCATTTTTGCGTCGGATTCGTAAATCTAGAATTACAAGAGAACGACCATAAAGTGCCCGAGGCAGCATTTGATCCTTGGAGACAAGTCGGCTGGAGGACGATGTATTGTATCTCGACGCAATTTGAGTGTTCCATTGTCATTACAAGGCCCTGAACGTTACAATTAACTATCATTTTTGCGTCGGATTCGAAAATCTAGACTCACAGGAGAACGACCATAAGGTGCCCGAGGCAGCAATAGACCCTTGGAGACAAGTCGGCTGGAGGACGATGTATTGGATCGCGACGCAATTTGAGTCTTCTATCGTCATTAGGAGGCGCTGAACGTTACAATTCACTATCATTTTTGCGTCGGATTCGAAAATCTAGACTCACAGGGGAAGGACCATGTGGTGCCCGAGGCAGCGATATCCCCTTGGAGACAAGTAGGCTGGAGGCCGATGTATTGAATCTCGACGCAATTTGAGTGTTCCATCGTCATTACAAGGCCCTGAACGTTACAATTAACCATCATTTTTGCGTCGGATTCGAAAATCTAGACTCACAGGACAACGACCATAAGGTGCCCGAGGCAGCAATAGACCCTTGGAGACAAGTCGGCTGGAGGACGATGTATTGGATCGCGACGCAATTTGAGTCTTCTATCGTCATTAGGAGGCGCTGAACGTTACAATTCACTATCATTTTTGCGTCGGATTCGAAAATCTAGACTCACAGGAGAAGGACCATGTGGTGCCCGAGGCAGCGATATCCCCTTGGAGACAAGTCGGCTGGAGGCCGATGTATTGAATCTCGACGCAATTTGAGTGTTCCATCGGCATTAGGAGGCCCTGAACGTTACAATTAACTACCATTGTTGCGTCGGGTTCGAAAATCTAGACTCACAGAGAACGACCATAAGGTGCCCGAGGCAGCAATAGACCCTTGGAGACAAGTCGGCTGGAGGCCGATGTATTGAATCTCGACGCAATTTGAGTGTTCCATCGGCATTAGGAGGCCCTGAACGTTATAATTCACTATCATTTTTGCGTCGGATTCGAAAATCTAGACTCACAGGAGAAAGACCATAAGGTGCCCGAGGCAGCAATAGACCCTTGGAGACAAGTCGGCTGGAGGACGATGTATTGAATCTCGACGCAATTTGAGTGTTCCATCGTCATTAGAAGGCCCTGAACGTTACAATTAACTATCATTTTTGCGTCGGATTCGAAAATCTAGACTCACAGGACAACGACCATAAGGTGCCCGAGGCAGCAATAGACCCTTGGAGACAAGTCGGCTGGAGGCCGATGTATTGAATCTCGACGCAATTTGAGTGTTCCATCGTCATTACAAGGCCCTGAACGTTACAATTAACTATCATTTTTGCGTCGGATTCGAAAATCTAGACTCACAGGAGAACGACCATAAGGTGCCCGAGGCAGCAATAGACCCTTGGAGACAAGTCGGCTGGAGGACGATGTATTGGATCGCGACGCAATTTGAGTCTTCTATCGTCATTAGGAGGCGCTGAACGTTACAATTCACTATCATTTTTGCGTCGGATTCGAAAGTCTAGACTCACAGGAGAAGGACCATGTGGTGCCCGAGGCAGCGATATCCCCTTGGAGACAAGTAGGCTGGAGGCCGATGTATTGAATCTCGACGCAATTTGAGTGTTCCATCGTCATTAGAAGGCCCTGAACGTTACAATTAACTATCATTTTTGCGTCGGATTCGAAAATCTAGACTCACAGGACAACGACCATAAGGTGCCCGAGGCAGCAATAGACCCTTGGAGACAAGTCGGCTGGTGGCCGATGTATTGAATCTCGACATAATTTGAGTGTTCCATCGGCATTAGGAGGCCCTGAACGTTATAATTCACTATCATTTTTGCGTCGGATTCGAAAATCTAGACTCACAGGAGAACGACCATAAGGTGCCCGAGGCAGCAATAGACCCTTGGAGACAAGTCGGCTGGAGGCCGATGTATTGAATCTCGACGCAATTTGAGTGTTCCATCGTCATTAGGATCCCTGAACGTTACAATTAACTATCATTGTTGCGTCGGGTTCGAAAATCTAGACTCACAGGAGAACGACCATAAGGTGCCCGAGGCAGCAATAGACCCTTGGAGACAAGTCGGCTGGAGGACGATGTATTGAATCTCGACGCAATTTGAGTGTTCCATCGTCATTAGAAGGCCCTGAACGTTACAATTAACTATCATTTTTGCGTCGGATTCGAAAATCTAGACTCACAGGAGAACGACCATAAGGTGCCCGAGGCAGCAATAGACCCTTGGAGACAAGTCGGCTGGAGGCCGATGTATTGAATCTCGACGCAATTTGAGTGTTCCATCGTCATTACAAGGCCCTGATCGTTACAATTAACTATCATTTTTGCGTCGGATTCGAAAATCTAGACTCAAAGGAGAACGACCATAAGGTGCCCGAGGCAGCAATAGACCCTTGGAGACAAGTCGGCTGCAGGACGATGTATTGGATCGCGACGCAATTTGAGTCTTCTATCGTCATTAGGAGGCGCTGAACGTTACAATTCACTATCATTTTTGCGTCGGATTCGAAAATCTATACTCACAGGAGAAGGACCATGTGGTGCCCGAGGCAGCGTTATCCCCTTGGAGACAAGTAGGCTGGAGGCCGATGTATTGAATCTCGACGCAATTTCAGTGTTCCATCGTCATTAGAAGGCCCTGAACGTTACAATTAACTATCATTTTTGCGTCGGATTCGAAAATCTAGACTCACAGGACAACGACCATAAGGTGCCCGAGGCAGCAATAGACCCTTGGAGACAAGTCGGCTGGAGGCCGATGTATTGAATCTCGACGCAATTTGAGTGTTCCATCGGCATTAGGAGGCCCTGAACGTTATAATTAACTATCATTTTTGCGTCGGGTTCGAAAATCTAGACTCACAGGAGAACGACCATAAGGTGCCCGAGGCAGCAATAGACCCTTGGAGACAAGTCGGCTGGAGGACGATGTATTGAATCTCGACGCAATTTGAGTGTTCCATCGTCATTAGAAGGCCCTGAACGTTACAATTAACTATCATTTTTGCGTCGGATTCGAAAATCTAGACTCACAGGACAACGACCATAAGGTGCCCGAGGCAGCAATAGACCCTTGGAGACAAGTCGGCTGGAGGCCGATGTATTGAATCTCGACGCAATTTGAGTGTTCCATCGTCATTACAAGGCCCTGAACGTTACAATTAACTATCATTTTTGCGTCGGATTCGAAAATCTAGACTCACAGGAGAACGACCATAAGGTGCCCGAGGCAGCAATAGACCCTTGGAGACAAGTCGGCTGGAGAACGATGTATTGGATCGCGACGCAATTTGAGTCTTCTATCGTCATTAGGAGGCGCTGAACGTTACAATTCACTATCATTTTTGCGTCGGATTCGAAAATCTAGACTCACAGGAGAAGGACCATGTGGTGCCCGAGGCAGCGATATCCCCTTGGAGACAAGTAGGCTGGAGGCCGATGTATTGAATCTCGACGCAATTTGAGTGTTCCATCGTCATTAGAAGGCCCTGAACGTTACAATTAACTATCATTTTTGCGTCGGATTCGAAAATCTAGACTCACAGGACAACGACCATAAGGTGCCCGAGGCAGCAATAGACCCTTGGAGACAAGTCGGCTGGAGGCCGATGTATTGAATCTCGACGCAATTTGAGTGTTCCATCGGCATTAGGAGGCCCTGAACGTTATAATTAACTATCATTTTTGCGTCGGATTCGATAATCTAAACTCACAGGAGAACGACCATAAGGTGCCCGAGGCAGCAATAGACCCTTGGAGACAAGTCGGCTGGAGGCCGATGTATTGAATCTCAACGCAATTTGAGTGTTCCATCGTCATTACAAGGCCCTGAACGTTACAATTAACTATCATTTTTGCGTCGGATTCGAAAATCTAGACTCACAGGAGAACGACCATAAGGTGCCCGAGGCAGCAATAGACCCTTGGAGACAAGTCGGCTGGAGGACGATGTATTGAATCTCGACGCAATTTGAGTCTTCTATCGTCATTAGGAGGCGCTGAACGTTACAATTCACTATCATTTTTGCGTCGGATTCGAAAATCTAGACTCACAGGAGAAGGATCATATTGTGCCCGAGACAGCAATATCCCCTTGGAGACAAGTCGGCTGGAGGACGATGTATTGAATCTCGACGCAATTTGAGTGTCCCATCGTCATTAGGAGGCCCTAAACCTTACAATTAACTATCATTTTTGCGTCGGATTCGAAAATCTAAACTCACAGGAGAACGACCATAAGGTGCCCGAGGCAGCAATAGACCCTTGGAGACAAGTCGGCTGGAGGACGATGTATTGGATCGCGACGCAATTTGAGTCTTCTATCGTCATTAGGAGGCGCTGAACGTTACAATTCACTATCATTTTTGCGTCGGATTCGAAAATCTAGACTCACAGGAGAACGACCGTAATGTGCCCGAGGCAGCAATAGACCCTTGGAGACAAGTCGGCTGGAGGACGATGTATTGGATCGCGACGCAATTTGAGTCTTCTATCGTCATTAGGAGGCGCTGAACGTTACAATTCACTATCATTTTTGCGTCGGATTCGAAAATCTATACTCACAGGACAACGACCATAAGGTGCCCGAGGCAGCAATAGACCCTTGGAGACAAGTCGGCTGGAGGCCGATATATTGAATCTCGACGCAATTTGAGTGTTCCATCGTCATTACAAGGCCCTGAACGTTACAATTCGAAAATCTAGACTCACAGGAGAAGGACCATGTGGTGCCCGAGGCAGCGATATCCCCTTGGAGACAAGTAGGCTGGAGGCCGATGTATTGAATCTCGACGCAATTTGAGTGTTCCATCGTCATTAGAAGGCCCTGAACGTTACAATTAACTATCATTTTTGCGTCGGATTCGAAAATCTAGACTCACAGGACAACGACCATAAGGTGCCCGAGGCAGCAATAGACCCTTGGAGACAAGTCGGCTGGAGGCCGATGTATTGAATCTCGACATAATTTGAGTGATCCATCGCATTAGGAGGCCCTGAACGTTATAATTAACTATCATTTTTGCGTCGGATTCGATAATCTAAACTCACAGGAGAACGACCATAAGGTGCCCGAGGCAGCAATAGACCCTTGGAGACAAGTCGGCTGGAGGACGATGTATTGGATCGCAACGCAATTTGAGTCTTCTATCGTCATTAGGAGGCGCTGAACGTTACAATTCACTATCATTTTTGCGTCGGATTCGAAAATCTATACTCACAGGAGAAGGACCATGTGGTGCCCGAGGCAGCAATATCCCCTTGGAGACAAGTAGGCTGGAGGCCGATGTATTGAATCTCGACGCAATTTGAGTGTTCCATCGTCATTAGAAGGCCCTGAACGTTAGAATTAACTATAATTTTTGCGTCGGATTCGAAAATCTAGACTCACAGGACAACGACCATAAGGTGCCCGAGGCAGCAATAGACCCTTGGAGACAAGTCGGCTGGAGGCCGATGTATTGAATCTCGACCCAATTTGAGTGTTCCATCGGCATTAGGAGGCCCTGAACGTTATAATTCACTATCATTTTTGCGTCGGATTCGAAAATCTAGACTCACAGGAGAACGACCGTAAGGTGCCCGAGGCAGCAATAGACCCTTGGAAACAAGTCGGCTGGAGGCCGATGTATTGAATCTCGACGCAATTTGAGTGTTCCATCGTCATTAGGAGGCCCTGAACGTTACAATTAACTATCATTGTTGCGTCGGGTTCGAAAATCTAGACTCACAGGAGAACGACCATAAGGTGCCCGAGGCAGCAATAGACCCTTGGAGACAAGTCGGCTGGAGGACGATGTATTGAATCTCGACGCAATTTGAGTGTTCCATCGTCATTAGAAGGCCCTGAACGTTACAATTAACTATCATTTTTGCGTCGGATTCGAAAATCTAGACTCACAGGACAACGACCATAAGGTGCCCGAGGCAGCAATAGACCCTTGGAGACAAGTCGGCTGGAGGCCGATGTATTGAATCTCGACATAATTTGAGTGTTCCATCGGCATTAGGAGGCCCTGAACGTTATAATTAACTATCAGTTTTGCGTCGGATTCGATAATCTAAACTCACAGGAGAACGACCATAAGGTGCCCGAGGCAGCAATAGACCCTTGGAGACAAGTCGGCTGGAGGACGATGTATTGGATCGCGACGCAATTTGAGTCTTCTATCGTCATTAGGAGGCGCTGAACGTTACAATTCACTATCATTTTTGCGTCGGATTCGAAAATCTATACTCACAGGAGAAGGACCATGTGGTGCCCGAGGCAGCGATATCCCCTTGGAGACAAGTAGGCTGGAGGCCGATGTATTGAATCTCGACGCAATTTGAGTGTTCCATCGTCATTAGAAGGCCCTGAACGTTACAATTAACTATCATTTTTGCGTCGGATTCGAAAATCTAGACTCACAGGACAACGACCATAAGGTGCCCGAGGCAGCAATAGACCCTTGGAGACAAGTCGGCTGGAGGCCGATGTATTGAATCTCGACGCAATTTGAGTGTTCCATCGGCATTAGGAGGCCCTGAACGTTATAATTAACGATCATTTTTACGTCGGATTCGATAATCTAAACTCACAGGAGAACGACGATAAGGTGCCCGAGGCAGCAATAGACCCTTGGAGACAAGTCGGCTGGAGGCCGATGTATTGAATCTCGACGCAATTTGAGTGTTCCATCGGCATTAGGAGGCCCTGAACGTTACAATTAACTATCATTTTTGCGTCGGATTCGAAAATCTAGACTCACAGGAGAACGACCATAAGGTGCCCGAGGCAGCAATAGACCCTTGGAGACAAGTCGGCTGGAGGACGATGTATTGGATCGCGACGCAATTTGAGTCTTCTATCGTCATTAGGAGGCGCTGAACGTTACAATTCACTATCATTTTTGCGTCGGATTCGAAAATCTAGACTCACAGGAGAAGGGCCATGTGGTGCCCGAGGCAGCGATATCCTCTTGGAGACAAGTAGGCTGGAGGCCGATGTATTGAATCTCGACGCAATTTGAGTGTTCCATCGGCATTAGGAGGCCCTGAACGTTACAATTAACTATCATTTTTGCGTCGGGTTCGAAAATCTAGACTCACAGGAGAACGACCAAAAGGTGCCCGAGGCAGCAATAGACCCTTGGAGACAAGTCGGCTGGAGCACGATGTATTGAATCTCGACGCAATTTGAGTGTTCCATCGTCATTAGAAGGCCCTGAACGTTACAATTAACTATCATTTTTGCGTCGGATTCGAAAATCTAGACTCAAGGGAGAACAACCATAAGGTGCCCGAGGCAGCAATAGACCCTTGGAGACAAGTCGGCTGGAGGACGATGTATTGGATCGCGACGCAATTTGAGTCTTCTATCGTCATTAGGAGGCGCTGAACGTTACAATTCACTATCATTTTTGCGTCGGATTCGAAAATCTAGACTCACAGGAGAAGGACCATGTGGTGCCCGAGGCAGCGATATCCCCTTGGAGACAAGTAGGCTGGAGGCCGATGTATTGAATCTCGACGCAATTTGAGTGTTCCATCGTCATTAGAAGGCCCTGAACGTTACAATTAACTATCATTTTTCCGTCGGATTCGAAAATCTAGACTCACAGGAGAAGGACCATGTGGTGCCCGAGACAGCAATAGACCCTTGGAGACAAGTCGGCTGGAGGCCGATGTATTGAATCTCGACATAATTTGAGTGTTCCATCGCATTAGGAGGCCCTGAACGTTATAATTAACTATCATTTTTGCGTCGGATTCGATAATCTAAACTCACAGGAGAACGACCATAAGGCGCCCGAGGCAGCAATAGACCCTTGGAGACAAGTCGGCTGGAGGCCGATGTATTGAATCTCGACGCAATTTGAGTGTTCCATCGTCATTACAAGGCCCTGAACGTTACAATTAACTATCATTTTTCCGTCGGATTCGAAAATCTAGACTCACAGGAGAAGGACCATGTGGTGCCCGAGACAGCAATATGCCCTTGGAGACAAGTCGGCTGGAGGACGATGTATTGAATCTCGACGCAATTTGAGTGTCCCATCGTCATTAGGAGGCCCTAAACCTTACAATTAACTATCATTTTTGCGTCGGATTCGATAATCTAAACTCACAGGAGAACGACCATAAGGTGCCCGAGGCAGCAATAGACCCTTGGAGACAAGTCGGCTGGAGGACGATGTATTGGATCGCGACGCAATTTGAGTCTTCTATCGTCGTTAGGAGGCGCTAAACGTTACAATTCACTATCATTTTTGCGTCGGATTCGAAAATCTAGACTCACAGGAGAACGACCATAATGTGCCCGAGGCAGCAATAGACCCTTGGAGACAAGTCGGCTGGAGGACGATGTATTGGATCGCGACGCAATTTGAGTCTTCTATCGTCATTAGGAGGCGCTGAACGTTACAATTCACTATCATTTTTGCGTCGGATTCGAAAATCTATACTCACAGGAGAAGGACCATGTGGTGCCCGAGGCAGCGATATCCCCTTGGAGACAAGTAGGCTGGAGGCCGATGTATTGAATCTCGACGCAATTTGAGTGTTCCATCGTCATTAGAAGGCCCTGAACGTTACAATTAACTATCATTTTTGCGTCGGATTCGAAAATCTAGACTCACAGGACAACGACCATAAGGTGCCCGAGGCAGCAATTGACCCTTGGAGACAAGTCGGCTGGAGGCCGACGTATTGAATCTCGACGCAATTTGAGTGTTCCATCGGCATTAGGAGGCCCTGAACGTTATAATTCACTATCATTTTTGCGTCGGATTCGAAAATCTAGACTCACAGGAGAACGACCGTAAGGTGCCCGAGGCAGCAATAGACCCTTGGAAACAAGTCGGCTGGAGACCGATGTATTGAATCTCGACGCAATTTGAGTGTTCCATCGTCATTAGGAGGCCCTGAACGTTACAATTAACTATCATTGTTGCGTCGGGTTCGAAAATGTAGACTCACAGGAGAACGACCATAAGGTGCCCGAGGCAGCAATAGACCCTTGGAGACAAGTCGGCTGTAGGACGATGTATTGGATCGCGACGCAATTTGAGTCTTCTATCGTCATTAGGAGGCGCTGAACGTTACAATTCACTATCATTTTTGCGTCGGATTCGAAAATCTAGACTCACAGGAGAAGGACCATGTGGTGCCCGAGGCAGCGATATCCCCTTGGAGACAAGTAGGCTGGAGGCCGATGTATTGAATCTCGACGCAATTTGAGTGTTCCATCGTGATTAGGAGGCCCTGAACGTTACAATTAACTATCATTTTTGCGTCGGATTCGAAAATCTAGACTCACAGGACAACGACCATAAGGTGCCCGAGGCAGCAATAGACCCTTGGAGACAAGTCGGCTGGAGGCCGATGTATTGAATCTCGACGCAATTTGAGTGTTCCATCGGCATTAGGAGGCCGTGAACGTTATAATTAACGATAATTTTTGCGTCGGATTCGATAATCTAAACTCACAGGAGAACGACCATAAGGTGCCCGAGGCAGCAATAGACCCTTGGAGACAAGTCGGCTGGAGGCCGATGTATTGAATCTCGACGCAATTTGAGTGTTCCATCGGCATTAGGAGGCCCTGAACGTTACAATTAACTATCATTTTTGCGTCGGGTTCGAAAATCTAGACTCACAGGAGAACGACCATAAGGTGCCCGAGGCAGCAATAGACCCTTGGAGACAAGTCGGCTGGAGGCCGATGTATTGAATCTCGACGCAATTTGAGTGTTCCATCGGCATTAGGAGGCCCTGAACGTTACAATTAACTATCATTTTTGCGTCGGATTCGAAAATCTAGACTCACAGGAGAACGACCATAAGGTGCCCGAGGCAGCAATAGACCCTTGAAGACAAGTCGGCTGGAGGACGATGTATAGGATCGCGACGCAATTTGAGTCTTCTATCGTCATTAGGAGGCGCTGAACGTTACAATTAACTATCATTTTTGCGTCGGATTCGATAATCTAAACTCACAGGAGAACGACCATAAGGTGCCCGAGGCAGCAATAGACCCTTGGAGACAAGTCGGCTGGAGGCCGATGTATTGAATCTCGACGCATTTTGAGTGTTCCATCGTCATTACAAGGCCCTGAACGTTACAATTAACTATCATTTTTCCGTCGGATTCGAAAATCTAGGCTCACAGGAGAACGACCATAAGGTGCCCGATGCAGCAATAGACCCTTGGAGACAAGTCGGCTGGAGGCCGATGTATTGAATCTCGACGCAATTTGAGTGTTTCATCGGCATTAGGAGGCCCTGAACGTTACAATTAACTATCATTTTTGCGTCGGGTTCGAAAATCTAGACTCACAGGAGAACGACCATAAGGTGCCCGAGGCAGCAATAGACCCTTGGAGACAAGTCGGCTGGAGGCCGATGTATTGAATCTCGACGCAATTTGAGTGTTCCATCTGCATTAGGAGGCCCTGAACGTTACAATTAACTATCATTTTAGCGTCGGGTTCGAAAATCTAGACTCACAGGAGAACGACCATAAGGTGCCCGAGGCAGCAATAGACCCTTGGAGACAAGTCGGCTGGAGGACGATGTATTGAATCTCGACGCAATTTGAGAGTTCCATCGTCATTAGGCGGCCCTGAACGTTACAATTAACTATCATTTTTGCGTCGGATTCGAAAATCTAGAATTACAAGAGAACGACCATAAAGTGCCCGAGGCAGCATTAGATCCTTGGAGACAAGTCGGCTGGAGGACGATGTATTGTATCTCGACGCAATTTGAGTGTTCCATCGTCATTACAAGGCCCTGAACGTTACAATTAACTATCATCTTGCGTCGGATTCGAAAATCTAGACTCACAGGAGAACGACCATAAGGTGCCCGATGCAGCAATAGACCCTTGGAGACAAGTCGGCTGGAGGACGATGTATTGGATCGCGACGCAATTTGAGTCTTCTATCGTCATTAGGAGGCGCTGAACGTTACAATTCACTATCATTTTTGCGTCGGATTCGAAAATCTAGACTCACAGGAGAAGGACCATGAGGTGCCCGAGGCAGCGATATCGCCTTGGAGACAAGTAGGCTGGAGGCCGATGTATTGAATCTCGACGCAATTTGAGTGTTCCATCGTCATTAGAAGGCCCTGAACGTTACAATTAACTATCATTTTTGCGTCGGATTCGAAAATCTAGACTCACAGGACAACGACCATAAGGTGCCCGAGGCAGCAATAGACCCTTGGAGACAAGTCGGCTGGAGGTCGATGTATTGGATCGCGACGCAATTTGAGTCTTCTATCGTCATTAGGAGGCGCTGAACGTTACAATTCACTATCATTTTTGCGTCGGATTCGAAAATCTAGACTCACATGAGAAGGACAATGTGGTGCCCGAGGCAGCGATATCCCCTTGGAGACAAGTAGGCTGGAGGCCGATGTATTGAATCTCGACGCAATTGGAGTGTTCCATCGGCATTAGGAGGCCCTGAACGTTATAATTAACTATCATTTTTGCGTCGGATTCGATAATCTAAACTCACAGGAGAACGACCATAAGGTGCCCGAGGCAGCAATAGACCCTTGGAGACAAGTCGGCTGGAGGCCGATGTATTGAATCTCGACGCAATTTGAGTGTTCCATCGGCATTAGGAGACCCTGAACGTTACAATTAACTATCATTTTTGCGTCGGGTTCGAAAATCTAGACTCACAGGAGAACGACCATAAGGTGCCCGAGGCAGCAATAGACCCTTGGAGACAAGTCGGCTGGAGGCGGATGTATTGAATCTCGACGCAATTTGAGTGTTCCATCGTCATTACAAGGCCCTGAACGTTACAATGAACTATCATTTTTGCGTCAAATTTGAAAATCTAGACTCACAGGAGAACGACCATAAGGTGCCCGAGGCAGCAATAGACCCTTGGAGACAAGTCGGCTGGAGGCCGATGTATTGAATCTCGACGCAATTTGAGTGTTCCATCGTCATTAGGAGGCCCTGAACGTTATAATTAACTATCATTTTTGCGTCGGATTCGAAAATCTAAACTCACAGGAGAACGACCATAAGGTGCACGAGGCAGCAATAGACCCTTGGAGACAAGTCGGCTGGAGGCCGATGTATTGAATCTCGACGCAATTTGAGTGTTCCATCGGCATTAGGAGGCCCTGAACGTTATAATTAACTATCATTTTTGCGTCGGATTCGATAATCTAAACTCACAGGAGAACGACCATAAGGTGCCCGAAGCAGCAATAGACCCTTGGAGACAAGTCGGCTGGAGGCCGATGTATTGAATCTTGACGCAATTTGAGTGTTCCATCGGCATTAGGAGGCCCTGAACGTTACAATTAACTATCATTTTTGCGTCGGGTTCGAAAATCTAGACTCACAGGAGAACGACCATAAGGTGCCCGAGGCAGCAATAGACCCTTGGAGACAAGTCGGCTGGAGGACGATGTATTGAATCTCGACGCAATTTGAGTGTTCCATCGTCATTAGAAGGCCCTGAACGTTACAATTAACTATCATTTTTGCGTCGGATTCGAAAATCTAGACTCACAGGACAACGACCATAAGGTGCCCGAGGCAGCAATAGACCCTTGGAGACAAGTCGGCTGGAGGCCGATGTATTGAATCTCGACGCAATTTGAGTGTTCCATCGTCATTACAAGGCCCTGAACGTTACAATTAACTATCATTTTTGCGTCGGATTCGAAAATCTAGACTCACAGGAGAACGACCATAAGGTGCCCGAGGCAGCAGTAGACCCTTGGAGACAAGTCGGCTGGAGGACGATGTATTGGATCGCGACGCAATTTGAGTCTTCTATCGTCATTAGGAGGCGCTGAACGTTACAATTCACTATCATTTTTGCGTCGGATTCGAAAATTTAGACTCACAGGAAAAGGACCATGTGGTGCCCGAGGCAGCGATATCCCCTTGGAGACAAGTAGGCTGGAGGCCGATGTATTGAATCTCGACGCAATTTGAGTGTTCCATCGTCATTACAAGGCCCTGAACGTTACAATTAACTATCATTTTTGCGTCGGATTCGAAAATCTAGACTCACAGGACAACGACCATAAGGTGCCCGAGGCAGCAATAGACCCTTGGAGACAAGTCGGCTGGAGGCCGATGTATTGAATCTCGACGCAATTTGAGTGTTCCATCGGCATTAGGAGGCCCTGAACGTTATAATTAACTATCATTTTGGCGTCGGATTCGATAATCTAAACTCACAGGAGAACGACCATAAGGTGCCCGAGGCAGCAATAGACCCTTGGAGACAAGTCGGCTGGAGGCCGATGTATTGAATCTCGACGCAATTTGAGTGTTCCATCGTCATTACAAGGCCCTGAACGTTACAATTAACTATCATTTTTGCGTCGGATTCGAAAATCTAGACTCACAGGAGAACGACCATAAGGTGCCCGAGGCAGCAATAGACCCTTGGAGACAAGTCGGCTGGAGGACGATGTATTGAAGCTCGACGCAATTTGAGTGTTCCATCGTCATTACAAGGCCCTGAACGTTACAATTAACTATCACTTTTCCGTCGGATTCGAAATTTAGACTCACAGGAGAACGACCATAAGGTGCCCGATGCAGCAATAGACCCTTGGAGACAAGTCGGCTGGAGGACGATGTATTGGATCGCGACGCAATTTGAGTCTTCTATCGTCATTAGGAGGCGCTGAACGTTACAATTCACTATCATTTTTGCGTCGGATTCGAAAATCTAGACTCGCAGGAGAAGGATCATATTGTGCCCGAGACAGCAATATCCCCTTGGAGACAAGTCGGCTGGAGGCCGATGTATTGAATCTCGACATAATTTGAGTGTTCCATCGGCATTAGGAGGCCCTGAACGTTATAATTAACTATCATTTTTGCGTCGGATTCGATAATCTAAACTCACAGGAGAACGACCATAAGGTGCCCGAGGCAGCAATAGACCCTTGGAGACAAGTCGGCTGGAGGACGATGTATTGGATCGCGACGCAATTTGAGTCTTCTATCGTCATTAGGAGGCGCTGAACGTTACAATTCACTATCATTTTTGCGTCGGATTCGAAAATCTAGACTCACAGGAGAAGGACCATGTGGTGCCCGAGGCAGCGATATCCCCTTGGAGACAAGTAGGCTGGAGGCCGATGTATTGAATCTCGACGCAATTTGAGTGTTCCATCGTCATTACAAGGCCCTGAACGTTACAATTAACTATCATTTTTGCGTCGGATTCGAAAATGTAGACTCACAGGACAACGACCATAAGGTGCCCGAGGCAGCAATAGACCCTTGGAGACAAGTCGGCTGGAGGCCGATGTATTGAATCTCGACATAATTTGAGTGTTCCATCGGCATTAGGAGGCCCTGAACGTTATAATTAACTATCATTTTTGCGTCGGATTCGATAATCTAAACTCACAGGAGAACGACCATAAGGTGCCCGAGGCAGCAATAGACCCTTGGAGACAAGTCGGCTGGAGGCCGATGTATTGAATCTCGACGCAATTTGAGTGTTCCATCGTCATTACAAGGCCCTGAACGTTACAATTAACTATCATTATTCCGTCGGATTCGAAAATCTAGACTCACAGGAGAACGACCATAAGGTGCCCGAGGCAGCAATAGACCCTTGGAGACAAGTCGGCTGGAGGCCGATGTATTGAATCTCGACGCAATTTGAGTGTTCCATCGGCATTAGGAGGCCCTGAACGTTACAATTAACTATCATTTTTGCGTCGGGTTCGAAAATCTAGACTCACAGGAGAACGACCATAAGGTGCCCGAGGCAGCAATAGACCCTTGGAGACAAGTCGGCTGGAGGCCGATGTATTGAATCTCGACGCAATTTGAGTATTCCATCGGCATTAGGAGGCCCTGAACGTTACAATTAACTATCATTTTAGCGTCGGGTTCGAAAATCTAGACTCACAGGAGAACGACCATAAGGTGCCCGAGGCAGCAATAGACCCTTGGAGACAAGTCGGCTGGAGGACGATGTATTGAATCTCGACGCAATTTGAGAGTTCCATCGTCATTAGGCGGCCCTGAACGTTACAATTAACTATCATTTTTGCGTCGGATTCGAAAATCTAGAATTACAAGAGAACGCCCATAAAGTGCCCGAGGCAGCATTAGATCCTTGGAGACAAGTCGGCTGGAGGACGATGTATTGTATCTCGACGCAATTTGAGTGTTCCATCGTCATTAGAAGGCCCTGAACGTTACAATTAACTATCATTTTTGCGTCGGATTCGAAAATCTAGACTCACAGGAGAACGACCATAAGGTGCCCGAGGCAGCAATAGACCCTTGGAGACAAGTCGGCTGGAGGACGATGTATTGGATCGCGACGCAATTTGAGTCTTCTATCGTCGTTAGGAGGCGCTGAACGTTACAATTCACTATCATTTTTGCGTCGGATTCGAAAATCTAGACTCACAGGAGAAGGATCATATTGTGCCCGAGACAGCAATATCCCCTTGGAGACAAGTCGGCTGGAGGACGATGTATTGAATCTCGACGCAATTTGAGTGTCCCATCGTCATTAGGAGGCCCTAAACCTTACAATTAACTATCATTTTTGCGTCGGATTCGATAATCTAAACTCACAGGAGAACGACCATAAGGTGCCCGAGGCAGCAATAGACCCTTGGAGACAAGTCGGCTAGAGGACGATGTATTGGATCGCGACGCAATTTGAGTCTTCTATCGTCATTAGGAGGCGCTGAACGTTACAATTCACTATCATTTTTGCGTCGGATTCGAAAATCTAGACTCACAGGAGAACGACCATAATGTGCCCGAGGCAGCAATAGACCCTTGGAGACAAGTCGGCTGGAGGACGATGTATTGGATCGCGACGCAATTTGAGTCTTCTATCGTCATTAGGAGGCGCTGAACGTTACAATTCACTATTATTTTTGCGTCGGATTCGAAAATCTATACTCACAGGAGAAGGACCATGTGGTGCCCGAGGCAGCGATATCCCCTTGGAGACAAGTAGGCTGGAGGCCGATGTATTGAATCTCGACGCAATTTGAGTGTTCCATCGTCATTAGAAGACCCTGAACGTTACAATTAACTATCATTTTTGCGTCGGATTCGAAAATCTAGACTCACAGGACAACGACCATAAGGTGTCCGAGGCAGCAATAGACCCTTGGAGACAAGTCGGCTGGAGGCCGATGTATTGAATCTCGACGCAATTTGAGGGTTCCATCGGCATTAGGAGGCCCTGAACGTTATAATTAACGATCATTTTTGCGTCGGATTCGATAATCTAAACTCACAGGAGAACGACCATAAGGTGCCCGAGGCAGCAATAGACCCTTGGAGACAAGTCGGCTGGAGGCCGATGTATTGAATCTCGACGAAATTTGAGTGTTCCATCGGCATTAGGAGGCCCTGAACGTTACAATTAACTATCATTTTTGCGTCGGATTCGAAAATCTAGACTCACAGGAGAACGACCATAAGGTGCCCGAGGCAGCAATAGACCCTTGGAGACAAGTCGGCTGGAGGACGATGTATTGGATCGCGACGCAATTTGAGTCTTCTATCGTCATTAGGAGGCGCTGAACGTTACAATTCACTATCATTTTTGCGTCGGATTCGAAAATCTAGACTCACAGGAGAAGGACCATGTGGTGCCCGAGGCAGCGATATCCCCTTGGAGACAAGTAGGCTGGAGGCCGATGTATTGAATCTGGACGCAATTTGAGTGTTCCATCGTCATTAGAAGGCCCTGAACGTTACAATTAACTATCATTTTTGCGTCGGATTCGAAAATCTAGACTCACAGGACAACGACCATAAGGTGCCCGAGGCAGCAATAGACCCTTGGAGACAAGTCGGCTGGAGGCCGATGTATTGAATCTCGACATAATTTGAGTGTTCCATCGGCATTAGGAGGCCCTGAACGTTATAATTAACTATCATTTTTGCGTCGGATTCGATAATCTAAACTCACAGGAGATCGACCATAAGGTGCCCGAGGCAGCAATAGACCCTTGGAGACAAGTCGGCTGGAGGCCGATGTATTGAATCTCGACGCAATTTGAGTGTTCCATCGTCATTACAAGGCCCTGAACGTTACAATTAACTATCATTACTCCGTCGGATTCGAAAATCTAGACTCACAGGAGAACGACCATAAGGTGCCCGAGGCAGCAATAGACCCTTGGAGACAAGTCGGCTGGAGGCCGATGTATTGAATCTCGACGCAATTTGAGTGTTCCATCGGCATTAGGAGGCCCTGAACGTTACAATTAACTATCATTTTTGCGTCGGGTTCGAAAATCTAGACTCACAGGAGAACGACCATAAGGTGCCCGAGGCAGCAATAGACCCTTGGAGACAAGTCGGCTGGAGGCCGATGTATTGAATCTCGACGCAATTTGAGTGTTCCATCGGCATTAGGAGGCCCTGAACGTTACAATTAACTATCATTTTAGCGTCGGGTTCGAAAATCTAGACTCACAGGAGAACGACCATAAGGTGCCCGAGGCAGCAATAGACCCTTGGAGACAAGTCGGCTGGAGGACGATGTATTGAATCTCGACGCAATTTGAGAGTTCCATCGTCATTAGGCGGCCCTGAACGTTACAATTAACTATCATTTTTGCGTCGGATTCGAAAATCTAGAAAAACAAGAGAACGCCCATAAAGTGCCCGAGGCAGCATTAGATCCTTGGAGACAAGTCGGCTGGAGGACGATGTATTGTATCTCGACGCAATTTGAGTGTTCCATCGTCATTAGAAGGCCCTGAACGTTACAATTAACTATCATTTTTGCGTCGGATTCGAAAATCTAGACTCACAGGAGAACGACCATAAGGTGCCCGAGGCAGCAATAGACCCTTGGAGACAAGTCGGCTGGAGGACGATGTATTGGATCGCGACGCAATTTGAGTCTTCTATCGTCGTTAGGAGGCGCTGAACGTTACAATTCACTATCATTTTTGCGTCGGATTCGAAAATCTAGACTCACAGGAGAAGGATCATATTGTGCCCGAGACAGCAATATCCCCTTGGAGACAAGTCGGCTGGAGGACGATGTATTGAATCTCGACGCAATTTGAGTGTCCCATCGTCATTAGGAGGCCCTAAACCTTACAATTAACTATCATTTTTGCGTCGGATTCGATAATCTAAACTCACAGGAGAACGACCATAAGGTGCCCGAGGCAGCAATAGACCCTTGGAGACAAGTCGGCTAGAGGACGATGTATTGGATCGCGACGCAATTTGAGTCTTCTATCGTCATTAGGAGGCGCTGAACATTACAATTCACTATCATTTTTGCGTCGGATTCGAAAATCTAGACTCACAGGAGAACGACCATAATGTGCCCGAGGCAGCAATAGACCCTTGGAGACAAGTCGGCTGGAGGACGATGTATTGGATCGCGACGCAATTTGAGTCTTCTATCGTCATTAGGAGGCGCTGAACGTTACAATTCACTATTATTTTTGCGTCGGATTCGAAAATCTATACTCACAGGAGAAGGACCATGTGGTGCCCGAGGCAGCGATATCCCCTTGGAGACAAGTAGGCTGGAGGCCGATGTATTGAATCTCGACGCAATTTGAGTGTTCCATCGTCATTAGAAGGCCCTGAACGTTACAATTAACTATCATTTTTGCGTCGGATTCGAAAATCTAGACTCACAGGACAACGACCATAAGGTGTCCGAGGCAGCAATAGACCCTTGGAGACAAGTCGGCTGGAGGCCGATGTATTGAATCTCGACGCAATTTGAGGGTTCCATCGGCATTAGGAGGCCCTGAACGTTATAATTAACGATCATTTTTGCGTCGGATTCGATAATCTAAACTCACAGGAGAACGACCATAAGGTGCCCGAGGCAGCAATAGACCCTTGGAGACAAGTCGGCTGGAGGCCGATGTATTGAATCTCGACGAAATTTGAGTGTTCCATCGGCATTAGGAGGCCCTGAACGTTACAATTAACTATCATTTTTGCGTCGGATTCGAAAATCTAGACTCACAGGAGAACGACCATAAGGTGCCCGAGGCAGCAATAGAGCCTTGGAGACAAGTCGGCTGGAGGACGATGTATTGGATCGCGACGCAATTTGAGTCTTCTATCGTCATTAGGAGGCGCTGAACGTTACAATTCACTATCATTTTTGCGTCGGATTCGAAAATCTAGACTCACAGGAGAAGGACCATGTGGTGCCCGAGGCAGCGATATCCCCTTGGAGACAAGTAGGCTGGAGGCCGATGTATTGAATCTCGACGCAATTTGAGTGTTCCATCGTCATTAGAAGGCCCTGAACGTTACAATTAACTATCATTTTTGCGTCGGATTCGAAAATCTAGACTCACAGGACAACGACCATAAGGTGCCCGAGGCAGCAATAGACCCTTGGAGACAAGTCGGCTGGAGGCCGATGTATTGAATCTCGACATAATTTGAGTGTTCCATCGGCATTAGGAGGCCCTGAACGTTATAATTAACTATCATTTTTGCGTCGGATTCGATAATCTAAACTCACAGGAGATCGACCATAAGGTGCCCGAGGCAGCAATAGACCCTTGGAGACAAGTCGGCTGGAGGCCGATGTATTGAATCTCGACGCAATTTGAGTGTTCCATCGTCATTACAAGGCCCTGAACGTTACAATTAACTATCATTATTCCGTCGGATTCGAAAATCTAGACTCACAGGAGAACGACCATAAGGTGCCCGAGGCAGCAATAGACCCTTGGAGACAAGTCGGCTGGAGGCCGATGTATTGAATCTCGACGCAATTTGAGTGTTCCATCAGCATTAGGAGGCCCTGAACCTTACAATTAACTATCATTTTTGCGTCGGGTTCGAAAATCTAGACTCACAGGAGAACGACCATAAGGTGCCCGAGGCAGCAATAGACCCTTGGAGACAAGTCGGCTGGAGGCCGATGTATTGAATCTCGACGCAATTTGAGTGTTCCATCGGCATTAGGAGGCCCTGAACGTTACAATTAACTATCATTTTAGCGTCGGGTTCGAAAATCTAGACTCACAGGGGAACGACCATAAGGTGCCCGAGGCAGCAATAGACCCTTGGAGACAAGTCGGCTGGAGGACGATGTATTGAATCTCGACGCAATTTGAGAGTTCCATCGTCATTAGGCGGCCCTGAACGTTACAATTAACTATTATTTTTGCGTCGGATTCGAAAATCTAGAATTACAAGAGAACGACCATAAAGTGCCCGAGGCAGCATTAGATCCTTGGAGACAAGTCGGCTGGAGGACGATGTATTGTATCTCGACGCAATTTGAGTGTTCCATCGTCATTAGAAGGCCCTGAACGTTACAATTAACTATCATTTTTGCGTCGGATTCGAAAATCTAGACTCACAGGAGAACGACCATAAGGTGCCCGAGGCAGCAATAGACCCTTGGAGACAAGTCGGCTGGAGGACGATGTATTGGATCGCGACGCAATTTGAGTCTTCTATCGTCATTAGGAGGCGCTGAACGTTACAATTCACTATCATTTTTGCGTCGGATTCGAAAATCTAGAGTCACAGGAGAAGGATCATATTGTGCCCGAGACAGCAATATCCCCTTGGAGACAAGTCGGCTGGAGGACGATGTATTGTATCTCGACGCAATTTGAGTGTCCCATCGTCATTAGGAGGCCCTAAACCCTAGAATTAACTATCATTTTTGCGTCGGATTCGATAATCTAAACTCACAGGAGAACGACCATAAGGTGCCCGAGGCAGCAATAGACCCTTGGAGACAAGTCGGCTGGAGGACGATGTATTGGATCGCGACGCAATTTGAGTCTTCTATCGTCATTAGGAGGCGCTGAACGTTACAATTCACTATCATTTTTGCGTCGGATTCGAAAATCTAGACTCACAGGAGAACGACCATAATGTGCCCGAGGCAGCGATATCCCCTTGGAGACAAGTAGGCTGGAGGCCGATGTATTGAATCTCGACGCAATTTGAGTGTTCCATCGTCATTAGAAGGCCCTGAACGTTACAATTAACTATCATTTTTGCGTCGGATTCGAAAATCTAGACTCACAGGACAACGACCATAAGGTGCCCGAGGCAGCAATAGACCCTTGGAGACAAGTCGGCTGGAGGCCGATGTATTGAATCTCGACGCAATTTGAGGGTTCCATCGGCATTAGGAGGCCCTGAACGTTATAATTAACGATCATTTTTGCGTCGGATTCGATAATCTAAACTCACAGGAGAACGACCATAAGGTGCCCGAGGCAGCAATAGACCCTTGGAGACAAGTCGGCTGGAGGCCGATGTATTGAATCTCGACGAAATTTGAGTGTTCCATCGGCATTAGGAGGCCCTGAACGTTACAATTAACTATCATTTTTGCGTCGGATTCGAAAATCTAGACTCACAGGAGAACGACCATAATGTGCCCGAGGCAGCAATAGACCCTTGGAGACAAGTCGGCTGGAGGACGATGTATTGGATCGCGACGCAATTTGAGTCTTCTATCGTCATTAGGAGGCGCTGAACGTTACAATTCACTATCATTTTTGCGTCGGATTCGAAAATCTAGACTCACAGGAAAAGGACCATGTGGTGCCCGAGGCAGCGATATCCCCTTGGAGACAAGTAGGCTGGAGGCCGATGTATTGAATCTCGACGCAATTTGAGTGTTCCATCGTCATTACAAGGCCCTGAACGTTACAATTAACTATCATTTTTGCGTCGGATTCGAAAATCTAGACTCACAGGACAACGACCATAAGGTGCCCGAGGCAGCAATAGACCCTTGGAGACAAGTCGGCTGGAGGCCGATGTATTGAATCTCGACGCAATTTGAGTGTTCCATCGGCATTAGGAGGCCCTGAACGTTATAATTAACTATCATTTTGGCGTCGGATTCGATAATCTAAACTCACAGGAGAACGACCATAAGGTGCCCGAGGCAGCAATAGACCCTTGGAGACAAGTCGGCTGGAGGCCGATGTATTGAATCTCGACGCAATTTGAGTGTTCCATCGTCATTACAAGGCCCTGAACGTTACAATTAACTATCATTTTTGCGTCGGTTTCGAAAATCTAGACTCACAGGAGAACGACCATAAGGTGCCCGAGGCAGCAATAGACCCTTGGAGACAAGTCGGCTGGAGGACGATGTATTGAATCTCGACGCAATTTGAGTGTTCCATCGTCATTAGAAGGCCCTGAACGTTACAATTAACTATCATTTTTGCGTCGGGTTCGAAAATCTAGACTCACAGGAGACCGACCATAAGGTGCCCGAGGCAGCAATAGACCCTTGGAGACAAGTCGGCTGGAGGCCGATGTATTGAATCTCGACATAATTTGAGTGTTCCATCGGCATTAGGAGGCCCTGAACGTTATAATTAACTATCATTTTTGCGTCGGATTCGATAATCTAAACTCACAGGAGAACGACCATAAGGTGCCCGAGGCAGCAATAGACCCTTGGAGACAAGTCGGCTGGAGGCCGATGTATTGAAGCTCGCCGCAATTTGAGTGTTCCATCGTCATTACAAGGCCCTGAACGTTACAATTAACTATCACTTTTCCGTCGGATTCGAAATTTAGACTCACAGGAGAACGACCATAAGGTGCCCGATGCAGCAATAGACCCTTGGAGACAAGTCGGCTGGAGGACGATGTATTGGATCGCGACGCAATTTGAGTCTTCTATCGTCATTAGGAGGCGCTGAACGTTACAATTCACTATCATTTTTGCGTCGGATTCGAAAATCTAGACTCACAGGAGAAGGATCATATTGTGCCCGAGACAGCAATATCCCCTTGGAGACAAGTCGGCTGGAGGCCGATGTATTGAATCTCGACATAATTTGAGTGTTCCATCGGCATTAGGAGTCCCTGAACGTTATAATTAACTATCATTTTTGCGTCGGATTCGATAATCTAAACTCACAGGAGAACGACCATAAGGTGCCCGAGGCAGCAATAGACCCTTGGAGACAAGTCGGCTGGAGGACGATGTATTGGATCGCGACGCAATTTGAGTCTTCTATCGTCATTAGGAGGCGCTGAACGTTACAATTCACTATCATTTTTGCGTCGGATTCGAAAATCTAGACTCACAGGAGAAGGACCATGTGGTGCCCGAGGCAGCGATATCCCCTTGGAGACAAGTAGGCTGGAGGCCGATGTATTGAATCTCGACGCAATTTGAGTGTTCCATCGTCATTAGAAGGCCCTGAACGTTACAATTAACTATCATTTTTGCGTCGGATTCGAAAATCTAGACTCACAGGACAACGACCATAAGGTGCCCGAGGCAGCAATAGACCCTTGGAGACAAGTCGGCTGGAGGCCGATGTATTGAATCTCGACATAATTTGAGTGTTCCATCGGCATTAGGAGGCCCTGAACGTTATAATTAACTATCATTTTTGCGTCGGATTCGATAATCTAAACTCACAGGAGAACGACCATAAGGTGCCCGAGGCAGCAATAGACCCTTGGAGACAAGTCGGCTGGAGGCCGATGTATTGAATCTCGACGCAATTTGAGTGTTCCATCGTCATTACAAGGCCCTGAACGTTACAATTAACTATCATTATTCCGTCGGATTCGAAAATCTAGACTCACAGGAGAACGACCATAAGGTGCCCGAGGCAGCAATAGACCCTTGGAGACAAGTCGGCTGGAGGCCGATGTATTGAATCTCGACGCAATTTGAGTGTTCCATCGTCATTAGAAGGCCCTGAACGTTACAATTAACTATCATTTTTGCGTCGGATTCGAAAATCTAGACTCACAGGAGAACGACCATAAGGTGCCCGAGGCAGCAATAGACCCTTGGAGACAAGTCGGCTGGAGGACGATGTATTGGATCGCGACGCAATTTGAGTCTTCTATCGTCATTAGGAGGCGCTGAACGTTACAATTCACTATCATTTTTTGCGTCGGATTCGAAAATCTAGACTCACAGGAGAAGGATCATATTGTGCCCGAGACAGCAATATCCCCTTGGAGACAAGTCGGCTGGAGGCCGATGTATTGAATCTCGACATAATTTGAGTGTTCCATCGGCATTAGGAGGCCCTGAACGTTATAATTAACTATCATTTTTGCGTCGGATTCGATAATCTAAACTCACAGGAGAACGACCATAAGGTGCCCGAGGCAGCAATAGACCCTTGGAGACAAGTCGGCTGGAGGACGATGTATTGGATCGCGACGCAATTTGAATCTTCTATCGTCATTAGGAGGCGCTGAACGTTACAATTCACTATCATTTTTGCGTCGGATTCGAAAATCTAGACTCACAGGAGAAGGACCATGTGGTGCCCGAGGCAGCGATATCCCCTTGGAGACAAGTAGGCTGGAGGCCGATGTATTGAATCTCGACGCAATTTAAGTGTTCCATCGTCATTAGAAGGCCCTGAACGTTACAATTAACTATCATTTTTGCGTCGGATTCGAAAATCTAGACTCACAGGACAACGACCATAAGGTGCCCGAGGCAGCAATAGACCCTTGGAGACAAGTCGGCTGGAGGCCGATGTATTGAATCTCGACATAATTTGAGTGTTCCATCGGCATTAGGAGGCCCTGAACGTTATAATTAACTATCATTTTTGCGTCGGATTCGATAATCTAAACTCACAGGAGAACGACCATAAGGTGCCCGAGGCAGCAATAGACCCTTGGAGACAAGTCGGCTGGAGGCCGATGTATTGAATCTCGACGCAATTTGAGTGTTCCATCGTCATTACAAGGCCCTGAACGTTACAATTAACTATCATTATTCCGTCGGATTCGAAAATCTAGACTCACAGGAGAACGACCATAAGGTGCCCGAGGCAGCAATAGACCCTTGGAGACAAGTCGGCTGGAGGCCGATGTATTGAATCTCGACGCAATTTGAGTGTTCCATCGTCATTAGAAGGCCCTGAACGTTACAATTAACTATCATTTTTGCGTCGGATTCGAAAATCTAGACTCACAGGAGAACGACCATAAGGTGCCCGAGGCAGCAATAGACCCTTGGAGACAAGTCGGCTGGAGGACGATGTATTGGATCGCGACGCAATTTGAGTCTTCTATCGTCATTAGGAGGCGCTGAACGTTACAATTCACTATCATTTTTGCGTCGGATTCGAAAATCTAGACTCACAGGAGAAGGATCATATTGTGCCCGAGACAGCAATATCCCCTTGGAGACAAGTCGGCTGGAGGACGATGTATTGTATCTCGACGCAATTTGAGTGTCCCATCGTCATTAGGAGGCCCTAAACCCTAGAATTTACTATCATTTTTGCGTCGGATTCGATAATCTAAACTCACAGGAGAACGACCATAAGGTGCCCGAGGCAGCAATAGACCCTTGGAGACAAGTCGGCTGGAGGACGATGTATTGGATCGCGACGCAATTTGAGTCTTCTATCGTCATTAGGAGGCGCTGAACGTTACAATTCACTATCATTTTTGCGTCGGATTCGAAAATCTAGACTCACAGGAGAACGACCATAATGTGCCCGAGGCAGCAATAGACCCTTGGAGACAAGTCGGCTGGAGGACGATGTATTGGATCGCGACGCAATTTGAGTCTTCTATCGTCATTAGGAGGCGCTGAACGTTACAATTCACTATTATTTTTGCGTCGGATTCGAAAATCTATACTCACAGGAGAAGGACCATGTGGTGCCCGAGGCAGCGATATCCCCTTGGAGACAAGTAGGCTGGAGGCCGATGTATTGAATCTCGACGCAATTTGAGTGTTCCATCGTCATTAGAAGGCCCTGAACGTTACAATTAACTATCATTTTTGCGTCGGATTCGAAAATCTAGACTCACAGGACAACGACCATAAGGTGCCCGAGGCAGCAATAGACCCTTGGAGACAAGTCGGCTGGAGGCCGATGTATTGAATCTCGACGCAATTTGAGGGTTCCATCGGCATTAGGAGGCCCTGAACGTTATAATTAACGATCATTTTTGCGTCGGATTCGATAATCTAAACTCACAGGAGAACGACCATAAGGTGCCCGAGGCAGCAATAGACCCTTGGAGACAAGTCGGCTGGAGGCCGATGTATTGAATCTCGACAAAATTTGAGTGTTCCATCGGCATTAGGAGGCCCTGAACGTTACAATTAACTATCATTTTTGCGTCGGATTCGAAAATCTAGACTCACAGGAGAACGACCATAATGTGCCCGAGGCAGCAATAGACCCTTTTAGACAAGTCGGCTGGAGGACGATGTATTGGATCGCGACGCAATTTGAGTCTTCTATCGTCATTAGGAGGCGCTGAACGTTACAATTCACTATCATTTTTGCGTCGGATTCGAAAATCTAGACTCACAGGAAAAGGACCATGTGGTGCCCGAGGCAGCGATATCCCCTTGGAGACAAGTAGGCTGGAGGCCGATGTATTGAATCTCGACGCAATTTGAGTGTTCCATCGTCATTACAAGGCCCTGAACGTTACAATTAACTATCATTTTTGCGTCGGATTCGAAAATCTAGACTCACAGGACAACGACCATAAGGTGCCCGAGGCAGCAATAGACCCTTGGAGACAAGTCGGCTGGAGGCCGATGTATTGAATCTCGACGCAATTTGAGTGTTCCATCGGCATTAGGAGGCCCTGATCGTTATAATTAACTATCATTTTGGCGTCGGATTCGATAATCTAAACTCACAGGAGAACGACCATAAGGTGCCCGAGGCAGCAATAGACCCTTGGAGACAAGTCGGCTGGAGGCCGATGTATTGAATCTCGACGCAATTTGAGTGTTCCATCGTCATTACAAGGCCCTGAACGTTACAATTAACTATCATTTTTGCGTCGGATTCGAAAATCTAGACTCACAGGAGAACGACCATAAGGTGCCCGAGGCAGCAATAGACCCTTGGAGACAAGTCGTCTGGAGGACGATGTATTGAATCTCGACGCAATTTGAGTGTTCCATCGTCATTAGAAGGCCCTGAACGTTACAATTAACTATCATTTTTGCGTCGGGTTCGAAAATCTAGACTCACAGGAGACCGACCATAAGGTGCCCGAGGCAGCAATAGACCCTTGGAGACAAGTCGGCTGGAGGCCGATGTATTGAATCTCGACATAATTTGAGTGTTCCATCGGCATTAGGAGGCCCTGAACGTTATAATTAACTATCATTTTTGCGTCGGATTCGATAATCTAAACTCACAGGAGAACGACCATAAGGTGCCCGAGGCAGCAATAGACCCTTGGAGACAAGTCGGCTGGAGGCCGATGTATTGAAGCTCGACGCAATTTGAGTGTTCCATCGTCATTACAAGGCCCTGAACGTTACAATTAACTATCACTTTTCCGTCGGATTCGAAATTTAGACTCACAGGAGAACGACCATAAGGTGCCCGATGCAGCAATAGACCCTTGGAGACAAGTCGGCTGGAGGACGATGTATTGGATCGCGACGAAATTTGAGTCTTCTATCGTCATTAGGAGGCGCTGAACGTTACAATTCACTATCATTTTTGCGTCGGATTCGAAAATCTAGACTCACAGGAGAAGGATCATATTGTGCCCGAGACAGCAATATCCCCTTGGAGACAAGTCGGCTGGAGGCCGATGTATTGAATCTCGACATAATTTGAGTGTTCCATCGGCATTAGGAGGCCCTGAACGTTATAATTAACTATCATTTTTGCGTCGGATTCGATAATCTAAACTCACAGGAGAACGACCATAAGGTGCCCGAGGCAGCAATAGACCCTTGGAGACAAGTCGGCTGGAGGCCGATGTATTGAATCTCGACATAATTTGAGTGTTCCATCGGCATTAGGAGGCCCTGAACGTTATAATTAACTATCATTTTTGCGTCGGATTCGATAATCTAAACTCACAGGAGAACGACCATAAGGTGCCCGAGGCAGCAATAGACCCTTGGAGACAAGTCGGCTGGAGGCCGATGTATTGAATCTCGACGCAATTTGAGTATTCCATCGGCATTAGGAGGCCCTGAACGTTACAATTAACTATCATTTTAGCGTCAGGTTCGAAAATCTAGACTCACAGGAGAACGACCATAAGGTGCCCGAGGCAGCAATAGACCCTTGGAGACAAGTCGGCTGGAGGACGATGTATTGAATCTCGACGCAATTTGAGTGTTCCATCGTCATTAGGCGGCCCTGAACGTTACAATTAACTATCATTTTTGCGTCGGATTCGAAAATCTAGAATTACAAGAGAACGCCCATAAAGTGCCCGAGGCAGCATTAGATCCTTGGAGACAAGTCGGCTGGAGGACGATGTATTGTATCTCGACGCAATTTGAGTGTTCTATCGTCATTAGAAGGCCCTGAACGTTACAATTAACTATCATTTTTGCGTCGGATTCGAAAATCTAGACTCACAGGAGAACGACCATAAGGTGCCCGAGGCAGCAATAGACCCTTGGAGACAAGTCGGCTGGAGGACGATGTATTGGATCGCGACGCAATTTGAGTCTTCTATCGTCGTTAGGAGGCGCTGAACGTTACAATTCACTATCATTTTTGCGTCGGATTCGAAAATCTAGACTCACAGGAGAAGGATCATATTGTGCCCGAGACAGCAATATCCCCTTGGAGACAAGTCGGCTGGAGGACGATGTATTGAATCTCGACGCAATTTGAGTGTCCCATCGTCATTAGGAGGCCCTAAACCTTACAATTAACTATCATTTTTGCGTCGGATTCGATAATCTAAACTCACAGGAGAACGACCATAAGGTGCCCGAGGCAGCAATAGACCCTTGGAGACAAGTCGGCTAGAGGACGATGTATTGGATCGCGACGCAATTTGAGTCTTCTATCGTCATTAGGAGGCGCTGAACGTTACAATTCACTATCATTTTTGCGTCGGATTCGAAAATCTAGACTCACAGGAGAACGACCATAATGTGCCCGAGGCAGCAATAGACCCTTGGAGACAAGTCGGCTGGAGGACGATGTATTGGATCGCGACGCAATTTGAGTCTTCTATCGTCATTAGGAGGCGCTGAACGTTACAATTCACTATTATTTTTGCGTCGGATTCGAAAATCTATACTCACAGGAGAAGGACCATGTGGTGCCCGAGGCAGCGATATCCCCTTGGAGACAAGTAGGCTGGAGGCCGATGTATTGAATCTCGACGCAATTTGAGTGTTCCATCGTCATTAGAAGGCCCTGAACGTTACAATTAACTATCATTTTTGCGTCGGATTCGAAAATCTAGACTCACAGGACAACGACCATAAGGTGTCCGAGGCAGCAATAGACCCTTGGAGACAAGTCGGCTGGAGGCCGATGTATTGAATCTCGACGCAATTTGAGGGTTCCATCGGCATTAGGAGGCCCTGAACGTTATAATTAACGATCATTTTTGCGTCGGATTCGATAATCTAAACTCACAGGAGAACGACCATAAGGTGCCCGAGGCAGCAATAGACCCTTGGAGACAAGTCGGCTGGAGGCCGATGTATTGAATCTCGACGAAATTTGAGTGTTCCATCGGCTTTAGGAGGCCCTGAACGTTACAATTAACTATCATTTTTGCGTCGGATTCGAAAATCTAGACTCACAGGAGAACGACCATAAGGTGCCCGAGGCAGCAATAGACCCTTGGAGACAAGTCGGCTGGAGGACGATGTATTGGATCGCGACGCAATTTGAGTCTTCTATCGTCATTAGGAGGCGCTGAACGTTACAATTCACTATCATTTTTGCGTCGGATTCGAAAATCTAGACTCACAGGAGAAGGACCATGTGGTGCCCGAGGCAGCGATATCCCCTTGGAGACAAGTAGGCTGGAGGCCGATGTATTGAATCTCGACGCAATTTGAGTGTTCCATCGTCATTAGAAGGCCCTGAACGTTACAATTAACTATCATTTTTGCGTCGGATTCGAAAATCTAGACTCACAGGACAACGACCATAAGGTGCCCGAGGCAGCAATAGACCCTTGGAGACAAGTCGGCTGGAGGCCGATGTATTGAATCTCGACATAATTTGAGTGTTCCATCGGCATTAGGAGGCCCTGAACGTTATAATTAACTATCATTTTTGCGTCGGATTCGATAATCTAAACTCACAGGAGAACGACCATAAGGTGCCCGAGGCAGCAATAGACCCTTGGAGACAAGTCGGCTGGAGGCCGATGTATTGAATCTCGACGCAATTTGAGTGTTCCATCGTCATTACAAGGCCCTGAACGTTACAATTAACTATCATTATTCTGTCGGATTCGAAAATCTAGACTCACAGGAGAACGACCATAAGGTGCCCGAGGCAGCAATAGACCCTTGGAGACAAGTCGGCTGGAGGCCGATGTATTGAATCTCGACGCAATTTGAGTGTTCCATCGGCATTAGGAGGCCCTGAACGTTACAATTAACTATCATTTTTGCGTCGGGTTCGAAAATCTAGACTCACAGGAGAACGACCATAAGGTGCCCGAGGCAGCAATAGACCCTTGGAGACAAGTCGGCTGGAGGCCGATGTATTGAATCTCGACGCAATTTGAGTGTTCCATCGGCATTAGGAGGCCCTGAACGTTACAATTAACTATTATTTTAGCGTCGGGTTCGAAAATCTAGACTCACAGGAGAACGACCATAAGGTGCCCGAGGCAGCAATAGACGCTTGGAGACAAGTCGGCTGGAGGACGATGTATTGAATCTCGACGCAATTTGAGAGTTCCATCGTCATTAGGCGGCCCTGAACGTTACAATTAACTATTATTTTTGCGTCGGATTCGAAAATCTAGAATTACAAGAGAACGACCATAAAGTGCCCGAGGCAGCATTAGATCCTTGGAGACAAGTCGGCTGGAGGACGATGTATTGTATCTCGACGCAATTTGAGTGTTCCATCGTCATTAGAAGGCCCTGAACGTTACAATTAACTATCATTTTTGCGTCGGATTCGAAAATCTAGACTCACAGGAGAACGACCATAAGGTGCCCGAGGCAGCAATAGACCCTTGGAGACAAGTCGGCTGGAGGACGATGTATTGGATCGCGACGCAATTTGAGTCTTCTATCGTCATTAGGAGGCGCTGAACGTTACAATTCACTATCATTTTTGCGTCGGATTCGAAAATCTATACTCACAGGAGAAGGACCATGTGGTGCCCGAGGCAGCGATATCCCCTTGGAGACAAGTAGGCTGGAGGCCGATGTATTGAATCTCGACGCAATTTGAGTGTTCCATCGTCATTAGAAGGCCCTGAACGTTACAATTAACTATCATTTTTGCGTCGGATTCGAAAATCTAGACTCACAGGACAACGACCATAAGGTGCCCGAGGCAGCAATAGACCCTTGGAGACAAGTCGGCTGGAGGCCGATGTATTGAATCTCGACGCAATTTGAGGGTTCCATCGGCATTAGGAGGCCCTGAACGTTATAATTAACGATCATTTTTGCGTCGGATTCGATAATCTAAACTCACAGGAGAACGACCATAAGGTGCCCGAGGCAGCAATAGACCCTTGGAGACAAGTCGGCTGGAGGCCGATGTATTGAATCTCGACGAAATTTGAGTGTTCCATCGGCATTAGGAGGCCCTCAACGTTACAATTAACTATCATTTTTGCGTCGGATTCGAAAATCTAGACTCACAGGAGAACGACCATAAGGTGCCCGAGGCAGCAATAGACCCTTGGAGACAAGTCGGCTGGAGGACGATGTATTGGATCGCGACGCAATTTGAGTCTTCTATCGTCATTAGGAGGCGCTGAACGTTACAATTCACTATCATTTTTGCGTCGGATTCGAAAATCTA
Organism: Schistocerca americana; assembly: GCF_021461395.2. NCBI lineage: Eukaryota > Metazoa > Arthropoda > Insecta > Orthoptera > Acrididae > Schistocerca > Schistocerca americana. Next base: position 86,290 of record NW_025726034.1, read on the forward strand.
GACTCACAGGAGAAGGACCATGTGGTGCCCGAGGCAGCGATATCCCCTTGGAGACAAGTAGGCTGGAGGCCGATGTATTGAATCTCGACGCAAATTGAGTGTTCCATCGGCATTAGGAGGCCCTGAACGTTATAATTAACTATCATTTTTGCGTCGGATTCGATAATCTAAACTCACAGGAGAACGACCATAAGGTGCCCGAGGCAGCAATAGACCCTTGGAGACAAGTCGACTGGAGGACGATGTATTGAATCTCGACGCAATTTGAGTGTTCCATCGTCATTAGAAGGCCCTGTACGTTACAATTAACTATCATTTTTGAGTCGGATTCGAAAATCTAGACTCACAGGACAACGACCATAAGGTGCCCGAGGCAGCAATAGACCCTTGGAGACAAGTCGGCTGGAGGCCGATGTATTGAATCTCGACGCAATTTGAGTGTTCCATCGTCATTACAAGGCCCTGAACGTTACAATTAACTATCATTTTTGCGTCGGATTCGAAAATCTGGACTCACAGGAGAACGACCATAAGGTGCCCGAGGCAGCAATAGACCCTTGGAGACAAGTCGGCTGGAGGACGATGTATTGGATCCCGACGCAATTTGAGTCTTCTATCGTCATTAGGAGGCGCTGAACGTTACAATTCACTATCATTTTTGCGTCGGATTCGAAAATCTATACTCACAGGAGAAGGACCATGTGGTGCCCGAGGCAGCGATATCCCGTTGGAGACAAGTAGGCTGGAGGCCGATGTATTGAATCTCGACGCAATTTGAGTGTTCCATCGTCATTAGAAGGCCCTGAACGTTACAATTAACTATCATTTTTGCGTCGGATTCGAAAATCTAGACTCACAGGACAACGACCATAAGGTGCCCGAGGCAGCAATAGACCCTTGGAGACAAGTCGGCTGGAGGCCGATGTATTGAATCTCGACGCAATTTGAGTGTTCCATCGGCATTAGGAGGCCCTGAACGTTATAATTAACGATCATTTTTGCGTCGGATTCGATAATCTAAACTCACAGGAGAACGACCATAAGGTGCCCGAGGCAGCAATAGACCCTTGGAGACAAGTCGGCTGGAGGACGATGTATTGGATCGCGACGCAATTTGAGTCTTCTATCGTCATTAGGAGGCGCTGAACGTTACAATTAACTATCATTTTTGCGTCGGATTCGAAAATCTAGACTCACAGGAGAACGACCATAAGGTGCCCGAGGCAGCAATACACCCTTGGAGACAAGTCGGCTGGAATACGATGTATTGGATCGCGACGCAATTTGAGCCTTCTATCGTCATTAGGAGGCGCTGAACGTTACAATTCACTATCATTTTTGCGTCGGATTCGAAAATCTAGACTCACAGGAAAAGGACCATGTGGTGCCCGAGGCAGCGATATCCCCTTGGAGACAAGTAGGCTGGAGGCCGATGTATTGAATCTCGACGCAATTTGAGTGTTCCATCGTCATTACAAGGCCCTGAACGTTACAATTAACTATCATTTTTGCGGCGGATTCGAAAATCTAGACTCACAGGACAACGACCATAAGGTGCCTGAGGCAGCAATAGACCCTTGGAGACAAGTCGGCTGGAGGCCGATGTATTGAATCTCGACGCAATTTGAGTGTTCCATCGGCGTTAGGAGGCCCTGAACGTTATAATTAACTATCATTTTGGCGTCGGATTCGATAATCTAAACTCACAGGAGAACGACCATAAGGTGCCCGAGGCAGCAATAGACCCTTGGAGACAAGTCGGCTGGAGGCCGATGTATTGAATCTCGACACAATTTGAGTGTTCCATCGTCATTACAAGGCCCTGAACGTTACAATTAACTATCATTTTTGCGTCGGATTCGAAAATCTAGACTCACAGGAGAACGACCATAAGGTGCCCGAGGCAGCAATAGACCCTTGGAGACAAGTCGGCTGGAGGACGATGTATTGAATCTCGACGCAATTTGAGTGTTCCATCGTCATTAGAAGGCCCTGAACGTTACAATTAACTATCATTTTTGCGTCGGATTCGAAAATCTAGACTCACAGGACAACGACCATAAGGTGCCCGAGGCAGCAATAGACCCTTGGAGACAAGTCGGCTGGAGGCCGATGTATTGAATCTCGACGCAATTTGAGTGTTCCATCGTCATTACAAGGCCCTGAACGTTACAATTAACTGTCATTTTTGCGTCGGATTCGAAAATCTAGACTCACAGGAGAACGACCATAAGGTGCCCGAGGCAGCAATAGACCCTTGGAGACAAGTCGGCTGGAGGACGATGTATTGAATCTCGACGCAATTTGAGTGTTCCATCGTCATTAGAAGGCCCTGAACGTTACAATTAACTATCATTTTTGCGTCGGATTCGAAAATCTAGACTCACAGGACAACGACCATAAGGTGCCCGAGGCAGCAATAGACCCTTGGAGACAAGTCGGCTGGAGGCCGATGTACTGAATCTCGACGCAATTTGAGTGTTCCATCGTCATTACAAGGCCCTGAACGTTACAATTAACTATCATTTTTGCGTCGGATTCGAAAATCTAGACTCACAGGAGAACGACCATAAGGTGCCCGAGGCAGCAATAGACCCTTGGCGACAAGTCGGCTGGAGGCCGATGTATTGAATCTCGACGCAATTTGAGTGTTCCATCGGCGTTAGGAGGCCCTGAACGTTATAATTAACTATCATTTTGGCGTCGGATTCGATAATGTAAACTCACAGGAGAACGACCATAAGGTGCCCGAGGCAGCAATAGACCCTTGGAGACAAGTCGGCTGGAGGCCGATGTATTGAATCTCGACGCAATTTGAGTGTTCCATCGTCATTACAAGGCCCTGAACGTTACAATTAACTATCATTTTTGCGTCGGATTCGAAAATCTAGACTCACAGGAGAACGACCATAAGGTGCCCGAGGCAGCAATAGACCCTTGGAGACAAGTCGGCTGGAGGACGATGTATTGAATCTCGACGCAATTTGAGTGTTCCATCGTCATTAGAAGGCCCTGAACGTTACAATTAACTATCATTTTTGCGTCGGATTCGAAAATCTAGACTCACAGGACAACGACCATAAGGTGCCCGAGGCAGCAATAGACCCTTGGAGACAAGTCGGCTGGAGGCCGATGTATTGAATCTCGACGCAATTTGAGTGTTCCATCGTCATTACAAGGCCCTGAACGTTACAATTAACTGTCATTTTTGCGTCGGATTCGAAAATCTAGACTCACAGGAGAACGACCATAAGGTGCCCGAGGCAGCAATAGACCCTTGGAGACAAGTCGGCTGGAGGACGATGTATTGAATCTCGACGCAATTTGAGTGTTCCATCGTCATTAGAAGGCCCTGAACGTTACGATTAACTATCATTTTTGCGTCGGATTCGAAAATCTAGACTCACAGGACAACGACCATAAGGTGCCCGAGGCAGCAATAGACCCTTGGAGACAAGTCGGCTGGAGGCCGATGTACTGAATCTCGACGCAATTTGAGTGTTCCATCGTCATTACAAGGCCCTGAACGTTACAATTAACTATCATTTTTGCGTCGGATTCGAAAATCTAGACTCACAGGAGAACGACCATAAGGTGCCCGAGGCAGCAATAGACCCTTGGAGACAAGTCGGCTGGAGGACGATGTATTGAATCTCGACGCAATTTGAGTGTTCCATCGTCATTAGGAGGCCCTGAACGTTACAATTAACTATCATTTTTGCGTCGGATTCGAAAATCTAGACTCACAGGAGAAGGACCATAAGGGGCCCGAGGCAGCAATAGACCCTTGGAGACAAGTCGGCTGGAGGCCGATGTACTGAATCTCGACGCAATTTGAGTGTTCCATCGTCATTAGGAGGCCCTGAACGTTATAATTAACTATCATTTTTGCGTCGGATTCGAAAATCTAATCTCACAGGAGAACGACCATAAGGTGCACGAGGCAGCAATAGACCCTTGGAGACAAGTCGGCTGGAGGCCGATGTATTGAATCTCGACGCAATTTGAGTGTTCCATCGGCATTAGGAGGCCCTGAACGTTATAATTAACTATCATTTTTGCGTCGGATTCGATAATCTAAACTCACAGGAGAACGACCATAAGGTGCCCGAGGCAGCAATAGACCCTTGGAGACAAGTCGGCTGGAGGCCGATGTATTGAATCTCGACGCAATTTGAGTGTTCCATCGGCATTAGGAGACCCTGAACGTTACAATTAACTATCATTTTTGCGTCGGGTTCGAAAATCTAGACTCACAGGAGAACCACCATAAGGTGCCCGAGGCAGCAATAGACCCTTGGAGACAAGTCGGCTGGAGGACGATGTATTGAATCTCGACGCAATTTGAGTGTTCCATCGTCATTAGAAGGCCCTGAACGTTACAATTAACTATCATTTTTGCGTCGGATTCGAAAATCTAGACTCACAGGACAACGACCATAAGGTGCCCGAGGCAGCAATAGACCCTTGGAGACAAGTCGGCTGGAGGCCGATGTATTGAATCTCGACGCAATTTGAGTGTTCCATCGTCATTACAAGGCCCTGAACGTTACAATTAACTATCATTTTTGCGTCGGATTCGAAAATCTAGACTCACAGGAGAACGACCATAAGGTGCCCGAGGCAGCAATAGACCCTTGGAGACAAGTCGGCTGGAGGACGATGTATTGGATCGCAACGCAATTTGAGTCTTCTATCGTCATTAGGAGGCGCTGAACGTTACAATTCACTATCATTTTTGCGTCGGATTCGAAAATCTAGACTCACAGGAAAAGGACCATGTGGTGCCCGAGGCAGCGATATCCCCTTGGAGACAAGTAGGCTGGAGGCCGATGTATTGAATCTCGACGCAATTTGAGTGTTCCATCGTCATTACAAGGCCCTGAACGTTACAATTAACTATCATTTTTGCGTCGGATTCGAAAATCTAGACTCACAGGACAACGACCATAAGGTGCCCGACGCAGCAATAGACCCTTGGAGACAAGTCGGCTGGAGGCCGATGTATTGAATCTCGACGCAATTTGAGTGTTCCATCGGCATTAGGAAGCCCTGAACGTTGTGATTAACTATCATTTTGCCGTCGGATTCGATAATCTAAACTCACAGGAGAACGACCATAAGGTGCCCGAGGCAGCAATAGACCCTTGGAGACAAGTCGGCTGGAGGCCGATGTATTGAATCTCGACGCAATTTGAGTGTTCCATCGTCATTACAAGGCCCTGAACGTTACAATTAACTATCATTTTTGCGTCGGATTCGAAAATCTAGACTCACAGGACAACGACCATAAGGTGCCCGAGACAGCAATAGACCCTTGGAGACAAGTCGGCTGGAGGCCGATGTATTGAATCTCGACGCAATTTGAGTGTTCCATCGGCATTAGGAGGCCCTGAACGTTACAATTAACTATCATTTTTGCGTCGGGTTCGAAAATCTAGACTCACAGGAGAACGACCATAAGGTGCCCGAGGCAGCAATAGACCCTTGGAGACAAGTCGGCTGGAGGCCGATGTATTGAATCTCGACGCAATTTGAGTGTTCCATCGGCATTAGGAGGCCCTGAACGTTACAATTAACTATCATTTTAGCGTCGGGTTCGAAAATCTAGACTCACAGGAGAACGACCATAAGGTGCCCGAGGCAGCAATAGACCCTTGGAGACAAGTCGGCTGGAGGACGATGTATTGAATCACGACGCAATTTGAGAGTTCCATTGTCATTAGGCGGCCCTGAACGTTACAATTAATTATCATTTTTGCGTCGGATTCGAAAATCTAGAATTACAAGAGAACGACCATAAAGTGCCCGAGGCAGCATTTGATCCTTGGAGACAAGTCGGCTGGAGGACGATGTATTGTATCTCGACGCAATTTGAGTGTTCCATCGTCATTAGAAGGCCCTGAACGTTACAATTAACTATCATTTTTGCGTCGGGTTCGAAAATCTAGACTCACAGGAGAACGACCATAAGGTGCCCGAGGCAGCAATAGACCCTTGGAGACAAGTCGGCTGGAGGACGATGTATTGGATCGCGACGCAATTTGAGTCTTCTATCGTCATTAGGAGGCGCTGAACGTTACAATTCACTATCATTTTTGCGTCGGATTCGAAAATCTAGACTCACAGGAGAAGGATCTTATTGTGCCCGAGACAGCAATATCCCCTTGGAGACAAGTCGGCTGGAGGCCGATGTATTGAATCTCGACGCAATTTGAGTGTTCCATCGGCATTAGGAGGCCCTGAACGTTACAATTAACTATCATTTTTGCGTCGGGTTCGAAAATCTAGACTCACAGGAGAACGACCATAAGGTGCCCGAGGCAGCAATAGACGATTGGAGACAAGTCGGCTGGAGGCCGATGTATTGAATCTCGACGCAATTTGAGTGTTCCATCGGCATTAGGAGGCCCTGAACGTTACAATTAACTATCATTTTAGCGTCGGGTTCGAAAATCTAGACTCACAGGAGAACGACCATAAGGTGCCCGAGGCAGCAATAGACCCTTGGAGACAAGTCGGCTGGAGGACGATGTATTGAATCACGACGCAATTTGAGAGTTCCATTGTCATTAGGCGGCCCTGAACGTTACAATTAATTATCATTTTTGCGTCGGATTCGAAAATCTAGAATTACAAGAGAACGACCATAAAGTGCCCGAGGCAGCATTTGATCCTTGGAGACAAGTCGGCTGGAGGACGATGTATTGTATCTCGACGCAATTTGAGTGTTCCATCGTCATTAGAAGGCCCTGAACGTTACAATTAACTATCATTTTTGCGTCGGATTCGAAAATCTAGACTCACAGGAGAACGACCATAAGGTGCCCGAGGCAGCAATAGACAATTGGAGACAAGTCGGCTGGAGGACGATGTATTGGATCGCGACGCAATTTGAGTCTTCTATCGTCATTAGGAGGCGCTGAACGTTACAATTCACTATCATTTTTGCGTCGGATTCGAAAATCTAGACTCACAGGAGAAGGATCTTATTGTGCCCGAGACAGCAATATCCCCTTGGAGACAAGTCGGCTGGAGGCCGATGTATTGAATCTCGACGCAATTTGAGTGTTCCATCGGCATTAGGAGGCCCTGAACGTTACAATTAACTATCATTTTTGCGTCGGGTTCGAAAATCTAGACTCACAGGAGAACGACCATAAGGTGCCCGAGGCAGCAATAGACCCTTGGAGACAAGTCGGCTGGAGGCCGATGTATTGAATCTCGACGCAATTTGAGTGTTCCATCGGCATTAGGAGGCCCTGAACGTTACAATTAACTATCATTTTAGCGTCGGGTTCGAAAATCTAGACTCACAGGAGAACGACCATAAGGTGCCCGAGGCAGCAATAGACCCTTGGAGACAAGTCGGCTGGAGGACGATGTATTGAATCACGACGCAATTTGAGAGTTCCATTGTCATTAGGCGGCCCTGAACGTTACAATTAATTATCATTTTTGCGTCGGATTCGAAAATCTAGAATTACAAGAGAACGACCATAAAGTGCCCGAGGCAGCATTTGATCCTTGGAGACAAGTCGGCTGGAGGACGATGTATTGTATCTCGACGCAATTTGAGTGTTCCATCGTCATTAGAAGGCCCTGAACGTTACAATTAACTATCATTTTTGCGTCGGATTCGAAAATCTAGACTCACAGGAGAACGACCATAAGGTGCCCGAGGCAGCAATAGACCCTTGGAGACAAGTCGGCTGGAGGACGATGTATTGGATCGCGACGCAATTTGAGTCTTCTATCGTCATTAGGAGGCGCTGAACGTTACAATTCACTATCATTTTTGCGTCGGATTCGAAAATCTAGACTCACAGGAGAAGGATCTTATTGTGCCCGAGACAGCAATATCCCCTTGGAGACAAGTCGGCTGGAGGACGATGTATTGAATCTCGACGCAATTTGAGTATCCCATCGTCATTAGGAGGCCCTAGACCTTACAATTAACTATCATTTTTGCGTCGGATTCGATAATCTAAACTCACAGGAGAACAACCATAAGGTGCCCGAGGCAGCAATAGACCCTTGGAGACAAGTCGGCTGGAGGACGATGTATTGGATCGCGACGCAATTTGAGTCTTCTATCGTCATTAGGAGGCGCTGAACGTTACAATTAACTATCATTTTTGCGTCGGATTCGAAAATCTAGACTCACAGGAGAACGACCATAAGGTGCCCGAGGCAGCAATAGACCCTTGGAGACAAGTCGGCTGGAGGACGATGTATTGGATCGCGACGCAATTTGAGTCTTCTATCGTCATTAGGAGGCGCTGAACGTTACAATTCACTATCATTTTTGCGTCGGATTCGAAAATCTAGACTCACAGGAGAAGGATCTTATTGTGCCCGAGACAGCAATATCCCCTTGGAGACAAGTCGGCTGGAGGCCGATGTATTGAATCTCGACGCAATTTGAGTGTTCCATCGGCATTAGGAGGCCCTGAACGTTACAATTAACTATCATTTTTGCGTCGGGTTCGAAAATCTAGACTCACAGGAGAACGACCATAAGGTGCCCGAGGCAGCAATAGACCCTTGGAGACAAGTCGGCTGGAGGCCGATGTATTGAATCTCGACGCAATTTGAGTGTTCCATCGGCATTAGGAGGCCCTGAACGTTACAATTAACTATCATTTTAGCGTCGGGTTCGAAAATCTAGACTCACAGGAGAACGACCATAAGGTGCCCGAGGCAGCAATAGACCCTTGGAGACAAGTCGGCTGGAGGACGATGTTTGAATCACGACGCAATTTGAGAGTTCCATTGTCATTAGGCGGCCCTGAACGTTACAATTAATTATCATTTTTGCGTCGGATTCGAAAATCTAGAATTACAAGAGAACGACCATAAAGTGCCCGAGGCAGCATTTGATCCTTGGAGACAAGTCGGCTGGAGGACGATGTATTGTATCTCGACGCAATTTGAGTGTTCCATCGTCATTAGAAGGCCCTGAACGTTACAATTAACTATCATTTTTGCGTCGGATTCGAAAATCTAGACTCACAGGAGAACGACCATAAGGTGCCCGAGGCAGCAATAGACCCTTGGAGACAAGTCGGCTGGAGGACGATGTATTGGATCGCAACGCAATTTGAGTCTTCTATCGTCATTAGGAGGCGCTGAACGTTACAATTCACTATCATTTTTGCGTCGGATTCGAAAATCTAGACTCACAGGAAAAGGACCATGTGGTGCCCGAGGCAGCGATATCCCCTTGGAGACAAGTAGGCTGGAGGCCGATGTATTGAATCTCGACGCAATTTGAGTGTTCCATCGTCATTACAAGGCCCTGAACGTTACAATTAACTATCATTTTTGCGTCGGATTCGAAAATCTAGACTCACAGGACAACGACCATAAGGTGCCCGACGCAGCAATAGACCCTTGGAGACAAGTCGGCTGGAGGCCGATGTATTGAATCTCGACGCAATTTGAGTGTTCCATCGGCATTAGGAGGCCCTGAACGTTGTGATTAACTATCATTTTGCCGTCGGATTCGATAATCTAAACTCACAGGAGAACGACCATAAGGTGCCCGAGGCAGCAATAGACCCTTGGAGACAAGTCGGCTGGAGGCCGATGTATTGAATCTCGACGCAATTTGAGTGTTCCATCGTCATTACAAGGCCCTGAACGTTACAATTAACTATCATTTTTGCGTCGGATTCGAAAATCTAGACTCACAGGACAACGACCATAAGGTGCCCGAGACAGCAATAGACCCTTGGAGACAAGTCGGCTGGAGGCCGATGTATTGAATCTCGACGCAATTTGAGTGTTCCATCGGCATTAGGAGGCCCTGAACGTTACAATTAACTATCATTTTTGCGTCGGGTTCGAAAATCTAGACTCACAGGAGAACGACCATAAGGTGCCCGAGGCAGCAATAGACCCTTGGAGACAAGTCGGCTGGAGGCCGATGTATTGAATCTCGACGCAATTTGAGTGTTCCATCGGCATTAGGAGGCCCTGAACGTTACAATTATCTATCATTTTAGCGTCGGGTTCGAAAATCTAGACTCACAGGAGAACGACCATAAGGTGCCCGAGGCAGCAATAGACCCTTGGAGACAAGTCGGCTGGAGGACGATGTATTGGATCGCGACGCAATTTGAGTCTTCTATCGTCATTAGGAGGCGCTGAACGTTACAATTCACTATCATTTTTGCGTCGGATTCGAAAATCTAGACTCACAGGAGAAGGATCTTATTGTGCCCGAGACAGCAATATCCCCTTGGAGACAAGTCGGCTGCAGGCCGATGTATTGAATCTCGACGCAATTTGAGTGTTCCATCGGCATTAGGAGGCCCTGAACGTTACAATTAACTATCATTTTTGCGTCGGGTTCGAAAATCTAGACTCACAGGAGAACGACCATAAGGTGCCCGAGGCAGCAATAGACCCTTGGAGACAAGTCGGCTGGAGGACGATGTATTGGATCGCGACGCAATTTGAGTCTTCTATCGTCATTAGGAGGCGCTGAACGTTACAATTCACTATCATTTTTGCGTCGGATTCGAAAATCTAGACTCACAGGAGAAGGATCTCATTGTGCCCGAGACAGCAATATCCCCTTGGAGACAAGTCGGCTGGAGGCCGATGTATTGAATCTCGACGCAATTTGAGTGTTCCATCGGCATTAGGAGGCCCTGAACGTTACAATTAACTATCATTTTTGCGTCGGGTTCGATAATCTAGACTCACAGGAGAACGACCATAAGGTGCCCGAGGCAGCAATAGACCCTTGGAGACAAGTCGGCTGGAGGCCGATGTATTGAATCTCGACGCAATTTGAGTGTTCCATCGGCATTAGGAGGCCCTGAACGTTACAATTAACTATCATTTTAGCGTCGGGTTCGAAAATCTAGACTCACAGGAGAACGACCATAAGGTGCCCGAGGCAGCAATAGACCCTTGGAGACAAGTCGGCTGGAGGACGATGTATTGAATCACGACGCAATTTGAGAGTTCCATTGTCATTAGGCGGCCCTGAACGTTACAATTAATTATCATTTTTGCGTCGGATTCGAAAATCTAGAATTACAAGAGAACGACCATAAAGTGCCCGAGGCAGCATTTGATCCTTGGAGACAAGTCGGCTGGAGGACGATGTATTGTATCTCGACGCAATTTGAGTGTTCCATCGTCATTAGAAGGCCCTGAACGTTACAATTAACTATCATTTTTGCGTCGGATTCGAAAATCTAGACTCACAGGAGAACGACCATAAGGTGCCCGAGGCAGCAATAGACCCTTGGAGACAAGTCGGCTGGAGGACGATGTATTGGATCGCGACGCAATTTGAGTCTTCTATCGTCATTAGGAGGCGCTGAACGTTACAATTCACTATCATTTTTGCGTCGGATTCGAAAATCTAGACTCACAGGAGAAGGATCTTATTGTGCCCGAGACAGCAATATCCCCTTGGAGACAAGTCGGCTGGAGGACGATGTATTGAATCTCGACGCAATTTGAGTATCCCATCGTCATTAGGAGGCCCTAGACCTTACAATTAACTATCATTTTTGCGTCTGATTCGATAATCTAAACTCACAGGAGAACAACCATAAGGTGCCCGAGGCAGCAATAGACCCTTGGAGACAAGTCGGCTGGAGGACGATGTATTGGATCGCGACGCAATTTGAGTCTTCTATCGTCATTAGGAGGCGCTGAACGTTACAATTTACTATCATTTTTGCGTCGGATTCGAAAATCTAGACTCACAGGAGAAGGACCATGTGGTGCCCGAGGCAGCGATATCCTCTTGGAGACAAGTAGGCTGGAGGCCGATGTATTGAATCTCGACGCAATTTGCGTGTTCCATCGTCATTAGAAGGCCCTGAACGTTACAATTAACTATCATTTTTGCGTCGGATTCGAAAATCTAGACTCACAGGACAACGACCATAAGGTGCCCGAGGCAGCAATAGACCCTTGGAGACAAGTCGGCTGGAGGCCGATGTATTGAATCTCGACGCAATTTGAGTGTTCCATCGTCATTACAAGGCCCTGAACGTTACAATTAACTATCATTATTCCGTCGGATTCGAAAATCTAGACTCACAGGAGAACGACCATAAGGTGCCCGTGGCAGCAATAGACCCTTGGAGACAAGTCGGCTGGAGGCCGATGTATTGAATCTCGACGCAATTTGTGTGTTCCATCGGCATTAGGAGGCCCTGAACGTTACAATTAACTATCATTTTTGCGTCGGGTTCGAAAATCTAGACTCACAGGAGAACGACCATAAGGTGCCCGAGGCAGCAATAGACCCTTGGAGACAAGTCGGCTGGAGGCCGATGTATTGAATCTCGACGCAATTTGAGTGTTCCATCGTCATTAGAAGGCCCTGAACGTAACAATTAACTATCATTTTTCGTCGGATTCGAAAATCTAGACTCACAGGAGAACGACCATAAGGTGCCCGAGGCAGCAATAGACTCTTGGAGACAAGTCGGCTGGAGGACGATGTATTGGATCGCGACGCAATTTGAGTCTTCTATCGTCATTAGGAGGCGCTGAACGTTACAATTCACTATCATTTTTGCGTCGGATTCGAAAATCTAGACTCACAGGAGAAGGATCATATTGTGCCCGAGACAGCAATATCCCCTTGGAGACAAGTCGGCTGGAGGACGATGTATTGAATCTCGACGCAATTTGAGTGTCCCATCGTCATTAGGAGGCCCTAAACCTTACAATTAACTATCATTTTTGCGTCGGATTCGATAATCTAAACTCACAGGAGAACGACCATAAGGTGCCCGAGGCAGCAATAGACCCTTGGAGACAAGTCGGCTGGAGGACGATGTATTGGATCGCGACGCAATTTGAGTCTTCTGTCGTCATTAGGAGGCGCTGAACGTTACAATTCACTATCATTTTTGCGTCGGATTCGAAAATCTAGACTCACAGGAGAAGGACCATGTGGTGCCCGAGGCAGCGATATCCCCTTGGAGACAAGTAGGCTGGAGGCCGATGTATTGAATCTCGACGCAAATTGAGTGTTCCATCGGCATTAGGAGGCCCTGAACGTTATAATTAACTATCATTTTTGCGTCGGATTCGATAATCTAAACTCACAGGAGAACGACCATAAGGTGCCCGAGGCAGCAATAGACCCTTGCAGACAAGTCGGCTGGAGGACGATGTATTGAATCTCGACGCAATTTGAGTGTTCCATCGTCATTAGAAGGCCCTGAACGTTACAATTAACTATCATTTTTGCGTCGGATTCGAAAATCTAGACTCACAGGACAACGACCATAAGGTGCCCGAGGCAGCAATAGACCCTTGGAGACAAGTCGGCTGGAGGCCGATGTATTGAATCTCGACGCAATTTGAGTGTTCCATCGTCATTACAAGGCCCTGAACGTTACAATTAACTATCATTTTTGCGTCGGATTCGAAAATCTAGACTCACAGGAGAACGACCATAAGGTGCCCGAGGCAGCAATAGACCCTTGGAGACAAGTCGGCTGGAGGACAATGTATTGGATCGCGACGCAATTTGAGTCTTCTATCGTCATTAGGAGGCGCTGAACGTTACAATTCACTATCATTTTTGCGTCGGATTCGAAAATCTAGACTCACAGGAGAAGGACCATGTGGTGCCCGAGGCAGCGATATCCCCTTGGAGACAAATAGGCTGGAGGCCGATGTATTGAATCTCGACGCAATTTGAGTGTTCCATCGTCATTAGAAGGCCCTGAACGTTACAATTAACTATCATTTTTGCGTCGGATTCGAAAATCTAGACTCACAGGACAACGACCATAAGGTGCCAGAGGCAGCAATAGACCCTTGGAGACAAGTCGGCTGGAGGACGATGTATTGAATCTCGACGCAATTTGAGTGTTCCATCGTCATTACAAGGCCCTGAACGTTACAATTAACTATCATTTTTGCGTCGGATTCGAAAATCTAGACTCACAGGAGAACGACCATAAGGTGCCCGAGGCAGCAATAGACCCTTGGAGACAAGTCGGCTGGAGGACGATGTATTGAATCTCGACGCAATTTGAGTGTTCCATCGTCATTAGAAGGCCCTGAACGTTACAATTAACTATCATTTTTGCGTCGGATTCGAAAATCTAGACTCACAGGACAACGACCATAAGGTGCCCGAGGCAGCAATAGACCCTTGGAGACAAGTCGGCTGGAGGCCGATGTATTGAATCTCGACGCAATTTGAGTGTTCCATCGTCATTACAAGGCCCTGAACGTTACAATTAACTATCATTTTTGCGTCGGATTCGAAAATCTAGACTCACAGGACAACGACCATAAGGTGCCCGAGGCAGCAATAGACCCTTGGAGACAAGTAGGCTGGAGGCCGATGTATTGAATCTCGACGCAATTTGAGTGTTCCATCGTCATTAGAAGGCCCTGAACGTTACAATTAACTATCATTTTTGCGTCGGATTCGAAAATCTAGACTCACAGGACAACGACCATAAGGTGCCCGAGGCAGCAATAGACCCTTGGAGACAAGTCGGCTGGAGGCCGATGTATTGAATCTCGACATAATTTGAGTGTTCCATCGGCATTAGGAGGCCCTGAACGTTATAATTAACTATCATTTTTGCGTCGGATTCGATAATTAAACTCACAGGAGAACGACCATAAGGTGCCCGAGGCAGCAATAGACCCTTGGAGACAAGTCGGCTGGAGGCCGATGTATTGAATCTCGACGCAATTTGAGTGTTCCATCGTCATTACAAGGCCCTGAACGTTACAATTAACTATCATTTTTCCGTCGGATTCAAAAATCTAGACTCACAGGAGAACGACCATAAGGTGCCCGATGCAGCAATAGACCCTTGGAGACAAGTCGGCTGGAGGCCGATGTATTGAATCTCGACGCAATTTGAGTGTTCCATCGGCATTAGGAGGCCCTGAACGTTACAATTAACTATCATTTTTGCGTCGGGTTCGAAAATCTAGACTCACAGGAGAACGACCATAAGGTGCCCGAGGCAGCAATAGACCCTTGGAGACAAGTCGGCTGGAGGACGATGTATTGAATCTCGACGCAATTTGAGAGTTCCATCGTCATTAGGCGGCCCTGAACGTTACAATTAACTATCATTTTTGCGTCGGATTCGAAAATCTAGACTCACAGGAGAAGGATCATATTGTGCCCGAGACAGCAATATCCCCTTGGAGACAAGTCGGCTGGAGGACGATGTATTGAATCTCGACGCAATTTGAGTGTCCCATCGTCATTAGGAGGCCCTAAGCCTTACAATTAACTATCATTTTTGCGTCGGATTCAATAATCTAAACTCACAGGAGAACGACCATAAGGTGCCCGAGGCAGCAATAGACCCTTGGAGACAAGTCGGCTGGAGGACGATGTATTGAATCTCGACGCAATTTGAGTGTTCCATCGTCATTAGAAGGCCCTGAACGTTACAATTAGTTATCATTTTTGCGTCGGATTCGAAAATCTAGACTCACAGGACAACGACCATAAGGTGCCCGAGGCAGCAATAGACCCTTGGAGACAAGTCGGCAGGAGGCCGATGTATTGAATCTCGACGCAATTTGAGTGTTCCATCGTCATTACAAGGGCCTGAACGTTACAATTAACTATCATTTTTGCGTCGGATTCGAAAATCTAGACTCACAGGAGAACGACCATAAGGTGCCCGAGGCAGCAATAGACCCTTGGAGACAAGTCGGCTGGAGGCCGATGTATTGAATCTCGACGCAATTTGAGTGTTCCATCGGCATTAGGAGGCCCTGAACGTTATAATTAACTATCATTTTTGCGTCGGATTCGATAATCTAAACTCACAGGAGAACGACCATAAGGTGCCCGAGGCAGCAATAGACCCTTGGAGACAAGTCGGCTGGAGGACGATGTATTGAATCTCGACGCAATTTGAGTGTTCCATCGTCATTAGAAGGCCCTGAACGTTACAATTAACTATCATTTTTGCGTCGGATTCGAAAATCTAGACTCACAGGACAACGACCATAAGGTGCCCGAGGCAGCAATAGACCCTTGGAGACAAGTCGGCTGGAGGACGATGTATTGGATCGCGACGCAATTTGAGTCTTCTATCGTCATTAGGAGGCGCTGAACGTTACAATTCACTATCATTTTTGCGTCGGATTCAAAAATCTATACTCACAGGAGAAGGACCATGTGGTGCCCGAGGCAGCGATATCTCCTTGGAGACAAGTAGGCTGGAGGCCGATGTATTGAATCTCGACGCAATTTGAGTGTTCCATCGTCATTAGAAGGCCCTGAACGTTACAATTAGTTATCATTTTTGCGTCGGATTCGAAAATCTAGACTCACAGGAGAACGACCATAAGGTGCCCGAGGCAGCAATAGACCCTTGGAGACAAGTCGGCTGGAGGACGATGTATTGAATCTCGACGGAATTTGAGTGTTCCATCGGCATTAGGAGGCCCTGAACGTTACAATTAACTATCATTTTTGCGTCGGGTTCGAAAATCTAGACTCACAGACGAACGACCATAAGGTGCCCGAGGCAGCAATAGACCCTTGGAGACAAGTCGGCTGGAGGCCGATGTATTGAATCTCGACGCAATTTGAGTGTTCCATCGTCATTACAAGGCCCTGAACGTTACTATTAACTATCATTTTTGCGTCGGATTCGAAAATCTAGACTCACAGGAGAACGACCATAAGGTGCCCGAGGCAGCAATAGACCCTTGGAGACAAGTCGGCTGGAGGACGATGTATTGGATCGCGACGCAATTTGAGTCTTCTATCGTCATTAGGAGGCGCTGAACGTTACAATTCACTATCATTTTTGCGTCGGATTCGAAAATCTAGACTCACAGGAGAACGACCATAAGGTGCCCGAGGCAGCAATAGACCCTTGGAGACAAGTCGGCTGGAGGCCGATGTATTGAATCTCGACGCAATTTGAGTGTTCCATCGTCATTAGGAGGCCCTGAACGTTACAATTAACTATCATTTTTGCGTCGGGTTCGAAAATCTAGACTCACAGGGAGAACGACCATAAGGTGCCCGAGGCAGCAATAGACCCTTGGAGACAAGTCGGCTGGAGGACGATGTATTGAATCTCGACGCAATTTGAGTGTTCCATCGTCATTAGAAGGCCCTGAACGTTACAATTAACTATCATTTTTGCGTCGGATTCGAAAATCTAGACTCACAGGACAACGACCATAAGGTGCCCGAGGCAGCAATAGACCCTTGGAGACAAGTCGGCTGGAGGCCGATGTATTGAATCTCGACGCAATTTGAGTGTTCCATCGTCATTACAAGGCCCTGAACGTTACAATTAACTATCATTTTTGCGTCGGATTCGAAAATCTAGACTCACAGGAGAACGACCATTAGGTGCCCGAGGCAGCAATAGACCCTTGGAGACAAGTCGGCTGGAGGACGATGTATTGGATTGCGACGCAATTTGAGTCTTCTATCGTCATTAGGAGGCGCTGAACGATACAATTCACTATCATTTTTGCGTCGGATTCGAAAATCTATACTCACAGGAGAAGGACCATGTGGTGCCCGAGGCAGCGATATCCCCTTGGAGACAAGTAGGCTGGAGGCCGATGTATTGAATCTCGACGCAATTTGAGTGTTCCATCGTCATTAGAAAGGCCCTGAATGTTACAATTAACTATCATTTTTGCGTCGGATTCGAAAATCTAGACTCACAGGACAACGACCATAAGGTGCCCGAGGCAGCAATAGACCCCTTGGAGACAAGTCGGCTGGAGGCCGATGTATTGAATCTCGACGCAATTTGAGTGTTCCATCGGCATTAGGAGGCCCTGAACGTTATAATTAACGATCATTTTTGCGTCGGATTCGATAATCTAAACTCACAGGAGAACGACCATAAGGTGCCCGAGGCAGCAATAGACCCTTGGAGACAAGTCGGCTGGAGGCCGATGTATTGAATCTCGACGCAATTTGAGTGTTCCATCGTCATTACAAGGCCCTGAACGTTACAATTAACTATCATTTTTGCGTCGGATTCGAAAATCTAGACTCACAGGAGAACGACCATAAGGTGCCCGAGGCAGCAATAGACCCTTGGAGACAAGTCGGCTGGAGGCCGATGTATTGAATCTCGACGCAATTTGAGTGTTCCATCGGCATTAGGAGGCCCTGAACGTTACAATTAACTATCATTTTTGCGTCGGGTTCGAAAATCTAGACGCACAGGAGAACGACCATAAGGTGCCCGAGGCAGCAATAGACCCTTGGAGACAAGTCGGCTGGAGGCCGATGTATTGAATCTCGACGCAATTTGAGTGTTCCATCGTCATTAGAAGGCCCTGAACGTTACAATTAACTATCATTTTTGCGTCGGATTCGAAAATCTAGACTCACAGGACAACGACCATAAGGTGCCCGAGGCAGCAATGGACCCTTGGAGACAAGTCGGCTGGAGGCCGATGTATTGAATCTCGACGCAATTTGAGGGTTCCATCGGCATTAGGAGGCCCTGAACGTTATAATTAACGATCATTTTTGCGTCGGATTCGATAATCTAAACTCACAGGAGAACGACCATAAGGTGCCCGAGGCAGCAATAGACCCTTGGAGACAAGTCGGCTGGAGGACGATGTATTGGATTGCGACGCAATTTGAGTCTTCTATCGTCATTAGGAGGCGCTGAACGTTACAATTCACTATCATTTTTGCGTCGGATTCGAAAATCTATACTCACAGGAGAAGGACCATGTGGTGCCCGAGGCAGCGATATCCCCTTGGAGACAAGTAGGCTGGAGGCCGATGTATTGAATCTCGACGCAATTTGAGTGTTCCATCGTCATTAGAAGGCCCTGAATGTTTAATTAACTATCATTTTTGCGTCGGATTCGAAAATCTAGACTCACAGGACAACGACCATAAGGTGCCCGAGGCAGCAATAGACCCTTGGAGACAAGTCGGCTGGAGGCCGATGTATTGAATCTCGACGCAATTTGAGTGTTCCATCGGCATTAGGAGGCCCTGAACGTTATAATTAACGATCATTTTTGCGTCGGATTCGATAATCTAAACTCACAGGAGAACGACCATAAGGTGCCCGAGGCAGCAATAGACCCTTGGAGACAAGTCGGCTGGAGGCCGATGTATTGAATCTCCTCGCAATTTGAGTGTTCCATCGTCATTACAAGGCCCTGAACGTTACAATTAACTATCATTTTTGCGTCGGATTCGAAAATCTAGACTCACAGGAGAACGACCATAAGGTGCCCGAGGCAGCAATAGACCCTTGGAGACAAGTCGGCTGGAGGCCGATGTATTGAATCTCGACGCAATTTGAGTGTTCCATAGGCATTAGGAGGCCCTGAACGTTACAATTAACTATCATTTTTGCGTCGGGTTCGAAAATCTAGACTCACAGGAGAACGACCATAAGGTGCCCGAGGCAGCAATAGACCCTTGGAGACAAGTCGGCTGGAGGACGATGTATTGGATCGCGACAAATTTGAGTCTTCTATCGTCATTAGGAGGCGCTGAACGTTACAATTCACTATCATTTTTGCGTCGGATTCGAAAATCTAGACTCACAGGAGAAGGATCATATTGTGCCCGAGACAGCAATATCCCCTTGGAGACAAGTCGGCTGGAGGACGATGTATTGAATCTCGACGCAATTTGAGTGTCCCATCGTCATTAGAAGGCCCTGAACGTTTCAATTAACTATCATTTTTGCGTCGGATTCGATAATCTAAACTCACAGGAGAACGACCATAAGGTGCCCGAGGCAGCAATAGACCCTTGGAGACAAGTCGGCTGGAGGCCGATGTATTGAATCTCGACGCAATTTGAGTGTTCCATCGGCATTAGGAGGCCCTGAACGTTACAATTAACTATCATTTTAGCGTCGGGTTCGAAAATCTAGACTCACAGGGAGAACGACCATAAGGTGCCCGAGGCAGCAATAGACCCTTGGAGACAAGTCGGCTGGAGGACGATGTATTGAATCTCGACGCAATTTGAGTGTTCCATCGGCATTAGGAGGCCCTGAACGTTACAATTAACTATCATTTTTGCGTTGGGTTCGAAAATCTAGACTCACAGGAGAACGACCATAAGGTGCCCGAGGCAGCAATAGACCCTTGGAGACAAGTCGGCTGGAGGACGATGTATTGAATCTCGACGCAATTTGAGTGTCCCATTGTCATTAGAAGGCCCTGAACGTTACAATTAACTATCATTTTTGCGTCGGATTCGATAATCTAAACTCACAGGAGAACGACCATAAGGTGCCCGAGGCAGCAATAGACCCTTGGAGACAAGTCGGCTGGAGGACGATGTATTGAATCTCGACGCAATTTGAGTGTTCCATCGACATTACAAGGCCCTGAACGTTACAATTAACTATCATTTTTGCGTCGGATTCGAAAATCTAGACTCACAGGAGAAGGACCATGTGGTGCCCGAGGCAGCGATATCCCCTTGGAGACAAGTAGGCTGGAGGCCGATGTATTGAATCTCGACGCAATTTGAGTGTTCCATCGTCATTAGGAGGCCCTGAACGTTACAATTAACTATCATTTTTGCGTCGGGTTCGAAAATCTAGACTCACAGGAGAACGACCATAAGGTGCCCGAGGCAGCAATAGACCCTTGGAGACAAGTCGGCTGGAGGCCGATGTATTGAATCTCGACGCAATTTCAGTGTTCCATCGTCATTACAAGGCCCTGAACGTTACAATTAACTATCATTTTTGCGTCGGATTCGAAAATCTAGACTCACAGGAGAACGACCATAAGGTGCCCGAGGCAGCAATAGACCCTTGGAGACAAGTCGGCTTGAGGACGATGTATTGGATCGCGACGCAATTTGAGTCTTCTATCGTCATTAGGAGGCGCTGAACGTTACAATTCACTATCATTTTTGCGTCGGATTCGAAAATCTATACTCACAGGAGAAGGATCATGTGGTGCCCGAGGCAGCGATATCCCCTTGGAGACAAGTAGGCTGGAGGCCGATGTATTGAATCTCGACGCAATTTGAGTGTTCCATCGTCATTAGAAGGCCCTGAATGTTACAATTAACTATCATTTTTGCGTCGGATTCGAAAATCTAGACTCAAAGGACAACGACCATAAGGTGCCCGAGGCAGCAATAGACCCTTGGAGACAAGTCGGCTGGAGGCCGATGTATTGAATCTCGACGCAATTTGAGTGTTCCATCGGCATTAGGAGGCCCTGAACGTTATAATTAACGATCATTTTTGCGTCGGATTCGATAATCTAAACTCACAGGAGAACGACCATAAGATGCCCGAGGCAGCAATAGACCCTTGGAGACAAGTCGGCTGGAGGCCGATGTATTGAATCTCGACGCAATTTGAGTGTTCCATCGTCATTACAAGGCCCTGAACGTTACAATTAACTATCATTTTTGCGTCGGATTCGAAAATCTAGACTCACAGGAGAACGACCATAAAGTGCCCGAGGCAGCAATAGACCCTTGGAGACAAGTCGGCTGGAGGACGATGTATTGAATCTCGACGCAATTTGAGTCTTCCATCGTCATTAGGAGGCCCTGAACGTTACAATTAACTATCATTTTTGCGTCGGGTTCGAAAATCTAGACTCACAGGAGAACGAACATAAGGTGCCCGAGGCAGCAATAGACCCTTGGAGACAAGTCGGCTGGAGGCCGATGTACTGAATCTCGACGCAATTTGAGTGTTCCATCGGCATTAGGAGGCCCTGAACGTTACAATTCACTATCATTTTTGCGTCGGGTTCGAAAATCTAGACTCACAGGAGAACGACCATAAGGTGCCCGAGGCAGCAATAGACCCTTGGAGACAAGTCGGCTGGAGGCCGATGTATTGAATCTCGACATAATTTGAGTGTTCCATCGGCATTAGGAGGCCCTGAACGTTACAATTAACTATCATTTTTGCGTCGGGTTCGAAAATCTAGACTCACAGGAGAACGACCATAAGGTGCCCGAGGCAGCAATAGACCCTTGGAGACAAGTCGGCTGGAGGACGATGTATTGAATCTCGACGCAATTTGAGAGTTCCATCGTCGTTAGGCGGCCCTGAACGTTACAATTAACTATCATTTTTGCGTCGGATTCGAAAATCTAGAATTACAAGAGAACGACCATAAAGTGCCCGAGGCAGCATTAGATCCTTGGAGACAAGTCGGCTGGAGAACGATGTATTGTATTTCGACGCAATTTGAGTGTTCCATCGTCATTAGAAGGCCCTGAACGTTACAATTAACTATCATTTTTGCGTCGGATTCGATAATCTAGACTCACAGGAGAACGACCATAAGGTGCCCGAGGCAGCAATTGACCCTTGGAGACAAGTCGGCTGGAGGACGATGTATTGGATCGCGAAGCAATTTGAGTCTTCTATCGTCATTAGGAGGCGCTGAACGTTACAATTCACTATCATTTTTGCGTCGGATTCGAAAATCTAGACTCACAGGAGAAGGATCATATTGTGCCCGAGACAGCAATATCCCCTTGGAGACAAGTCGGCTGGAGGACGATGTATTGAATCTCGACGCAATTTGAGTGTCCCATCGTCATTAGGAGGCCCTAAACCTTACAATTAACTATCATTTTTGCGTCGGGTTCGAAAATCTAGACTCACAGGAGAACGACCATAAGGTGCCCGAGGCAGCAATAGACCCTTGGAGACAAGTCGGCTGGAGGCCGATGTATTGAATCTCGACGCAATTTGAGTGTTCCATCGGCATTAGGAGGCCCTGAACGTTACAATTCACTATCATTTTTGCGTCGGGTTCGAAAATCTAGACTCACAGGAGAACGACCATAAGGTGCCCGAGGCAGCAATAGACCCTTGGAGACAAGTCGGCTGGAGGCCGATGTATTGAATCTCGACATAATTTGAGAGTTCCATCGGCATTAGGAGGCCCTGAACGTTACAATTAACTATCATTTTTGCGTCGGGTTCGAAAATCTAGACTCACAGGAGAACGACCATAAGGTGCCCGAGGCAGCAATAGACCCTTGGAGACAAGTCGGCTGGAGGACGATGTATTGAATCTCGACGCAATTTGAGAGTTCCATCGTCATTAGGCGGCCCTGAACGTTACAATTAACTATCATTTTTGCGTCGGATTCGAAAATCTAGAATTACAAGAGAACGACCATAAAGTGCCCGAGGCAGCATTAGATCCTTGGAGACAAGTCGGCTGGAGAACGATGTATTGTATTTCGACGCAATTTGAGTGTTCCATCGTCATTAGAAGGCCCTGAACGTTACAATTAACTATCATTTTTGCGTCGGATTCGATAATCTAGACTCACAGGAGAACGACCATAAGGTGCCCGAGGCAGCAATTGACCCTTGGAGACAAGTCGGCTGGAGGACGATGTATTGGATCGCGAAGCAATTTGAGTCTTCTATCGTCATTAGGAGGCGCTGAACGTTACAATTCACTATCATTTTTGCGTCGGATTCGAAAATCTAGACTCACAGGAGAAGGATCATATTGTGCCCGAGACAGCAATATCCCCTTGGAGACAAGTCGGCTGGAGGACGATGTATTGAATCTCGACGCAATTTGAGTGTCCCATCGTCATTAGGAGGCCCTAAACCTTACAATTAACTATCATTTTAGCGTCGGATTCGATAATCTAAACTCACAGGAGAACGACCATAAGGTGCCCGAGGCAGCAATAGACCCGTGGAGACAAGTCGGCTGGAGGACGATGTATTGGATCGCGACGCAATTTGAGTCTTCTATCGTCATTAGGAGGCGCTGAACGTTACAATTAACTATCATTTTTGCGTCGGATTCGAAAATCTAGACTCACAGGAGAACGACCATAATGTGCCCGAGGCAGCAATAGACCCTTGGAGACAAGTCGGCTGGAGGACGATGTATTGGATCGCGACGCAATTTGAGTCTTCTATCGTCATTAGGAGGCGCTGAACGTTACAATTAACTATCATTTTTGCGTCGGGTTCGAAAATCTAGACTCACAGGACAACGACCATAAGGTGCCCGAGGCAGCAATAGACCCTTGGAGACAAGTCGGCTGGAGGCCGATGTATTGAATCTCGACGCAATTTGAGTGTTCCATCGGCATTACAAGGCCCTGAACGTTACTATTAACTATCATTTTTGCGACGGATTCGAAAATCTAGACTCACAGGAGAACGACCATAAGGTGCCCGAGGCAGCAATAGACCCTTGGAGACAAGTCGGCTGGAGGACGATGTATTGAATCTCGACGGAATTTGAGTGTTCCATCGGCATTAGGAGGCCCTGAACGTTACAATTAACTATCATTTTTGCGTCGGGTTCGAAAATCTAGACTCACAGGAGAACGACCATAAGGTGCCCGAGGCAGCAATAGACCCTTGGAGACAAGTCGGCTGGAGGCCGATGTATTGAATCTCGACGCAATTTGAGTGTTCCATCGTCATTACAAGGCCCTGAACGTTACTATTAACTATCATTTTTGCGTCGGATTCGAAAATCTAGACTCACAGGAGAACGACCATAAGGTGCCCGAGGCAGCAATAGACCCTTGGAGACAAGTCGGCTGGAGGACGATGTATTGGATCGCGACGCAATTTGAGTCTTCTATCGTCATTAGGAGGCGCTGAACGTTACAATTCACTATCATTTTTGCGTCGGATTCGAAAATCTAGACTCACAGGAGAACGACCATAAGGTGCCCGAGGCAGCAATAGACCCTTGGAGACAAGTCGGCTGGAGGCCGATGTATTGAATCTCGACGCAATTTGAGTGTTCCATCGTCATTAGGAGGCCCTGAACGTTACAATTAACTATCATTTTTGCGTCGGGTTCGAAAATCTAGACTCACAGGAGAACGACCATAAGGTGCCCGAGGCAGCAATAGACCCTTGGAGACAAGTCGGCTGGAGGACGATGTATTGAATCTCGACGCAATTTGAGTGTTCCATCGTCATTAGAAGGCCCTGAACGTTACAATTAACTATCATTTTTGCGTCGGATTCGAAAATCTAGACTCACAGGACAACGACCATAAGGTGCCCGAGGCAGCAATAGACCCTTGGAGACAAGTCGGCTGGAGGCCGATGTATTGAATCTCGACGCAATTTGAGTGTTCCATCGTCATTACAAGGCCCTGAACGTTACAATTAACTATCATTTTTGCGTCGGATTCGAAAATCTAGACTCACAGGAGAACGACCATTAGGTGCCCGAGGCAGCAATAGACCCTTGGAGACAAGTCGGCTGGAGGACGATGTATTGGATTGCGACGCAATTTGAGTCTTCTATCGTCATTAGGAGGCGCTGAACGATACAATTCACTATCATTTTTGCGTCGGATTCGAAAATCTATACTCACAGGAGAAGGACCATGTGGTGCCCGAGGCAGCGATATCCCCTTGGAGACAAGTAGGCTGGAGGCCGATGTATTGAATCTCGACGCAATTTGAGTGTTCCATCTTCATTAGAAGGCCCTGAATGTTACAATTAACTATCATTTTTGCGTCGGATTCGAAAATCTAGACTCACAGGACAACGACCATAAGGTGCCCGAGGCAGCAATAGACCCTTGGAGACAAGTCGGCTGGAGGCCGATGTATTGAATCTCGACGCAATTTGAGTGTTCCATCGGCATTAGGAGGCCCTGAACGTTATAATTAACGATCATTTTTGCGTCGGATTCGATAATCTAAACTCACAGGAGAACGACCATAAGGTGCCCGAGGCAGCAATAGACCCTTGGAGACAAGTCGCTGGAGGCTGATGTATTGAATCTCGACGCAATTTGAGTGTTCCATCGTCATTACAAGGCCCTGAACGTTACAATTAACTATCATTTTTGCGTCGGATTCGAAAATCTAGACTCACAGGAGAACGACCATAAGGTGCCCGAGGCAGCAATAGACCCTTGGAGACAAGTCGGCTGGAGGCCGATGTATTGAATCTCGACGCAATTTGAGTGTTCCATCGGCATTAGGAGGCCCTGAACGTTACAATTAACTATCATTTTTGCGTCGGGTTCGAAAATCTAGACGCACAGGGAGAACGACCATAAGGTGCCCGAGGCAGCAATAGACCCTTGGAGACAAGTCGGCTGGAGGCCGATGTATTGAATCTCGACGCAATTTGAGTGTTCCATCGTCATTAGAAGGCCCTGAACGTTACAATTAACTATCATTTTTGCGTCGGATTCGAAAATCTAGACTCACAGGACAACGACCATAAGGTGCCCGAGGCAGCAATGGACCCTTGGAGACAAGTCGGCTGGAGGCCGATGTATTGAATCTCGACGCAATTTGAGGGTTCCATCGGCATTAGGAGGCCCTGAACGTTATAATTAACGATCATTTTTGCGTCGGATTCGATAATCTAAACTCACAGGAGAACGACCATAAGGTGCCCGAGGCAGCAATAGGCCCTTGGAGACAAGTCGGCTGGAGGACGATGTATTGGATTGCGACGCAATTTGAGTCTTCTATCGTCATTAGGAGGCGCTGAACGTTACAATTCACTATCATTTTTGCGTCGGATTCGAAAATCTATACTCACAGGAGAAGGACCATGTGGTGCCCGAGGCAGCGATATCCCCTTGGAGA
The DNA here is from genome assembly GCF_021461395.2 of Schistocerca americana. Classification (NCBI taxonomy): domain Eukaryota; kingdom Metazoa; phylum Arthropoda; class Insecta; order Orthoptera; family Acrididae; genus Schistocerca; species Schistocerca americana. The sequence goes on from NW_025726034.1 coordinate 112,863, forward strand.
CAAGTAGGCTGGAGGCCGATGTATTGAATCTCGACGCAATTTGAGTGTTCCATCGTCATTAGAAGGCCCTGAATGTTACAATTAACTATCATTTTTTGCGTCGGATTCGAAAATCTAGACTCACAGGACAACGACCATAAGGTGCCCGAGGCAGCAATAGACCCTTGGAGACAAGTCGGCTGGAGGCCGATGTATTGAATCTCGACGCAATTTGAGTGTTCCATCGGCATTAGGAGGCCCTGAACGTTATAATTAACGATCATTTTTGCGTCGGTTTCGATAATCTAAACTCACAGGAGAACGACCATAAGGTGCCCGAGGCAGCAATAGACCCTTGGAGACAAGTCGGCTGGAGGCCGATGTATTGAATCTCCTCGCAATTTGAGTGTTCCATCGTCATTACAAGGCCCTGAACGTTACAATTAACTATCATTTTTGCGTCGGGTTCGAAAATCTAGACTCACAGGAGAACGACCATAAGGTGCCCGAGGCAGCAATAGACCCTTGGAGACAAGTCGGCTGGAGGACGATGTATTGGATCGCGACGCAATTTGAGTCTTCTATCGTCATTAGGAGGCGCTGAACGTTACAATTCACTATCATTTTTGCGTCGGATTCGAAAATCTAGACTCACAGGAGAAGGATCATATTGTGCCCGAGACAGCAATATCCCCTTGGAGACAAGTCGGCTGGAGGACGATGTATTGAATCTCGACGCAATTTGAGTGTCCCATCGTCATTAGAAGGCCCTGAACGTTTCAATTAACTATCATTTTTGCGTCGGATTCGATAATCTAAACTCACAGGAGAACGACCATAAGGTGCCCGAGGCAGCAATAGACCCTTGGAGACAAGTCGGCTGGAGGCCGATGTATTGAATCTCGACGCAATTTGAGTGTTCCATCGGCATTAGGAGGCCCTGAACGTTACAATTAACTATCATTTTAGCGTCGGGTTCGAAAATCTAGACTCACAGGAGAACGACCATAAGGTGCCCGAGGCAGCAATAGACCCTTGGAGACAAGTCGGCTGGAGGACGATGTATTGAATCTCGACGCAATTTGAGTCTTCCATCGGCATTAGGAGGCCCTGAACGTTATAATTAACTATCATTTTTGCGTCGGATTCGATAATCTAAACTCACAGGAGAACGACCATAAGGTGCCCGAGGCAGCAATAGACCCTTGGAGACAAGTCGGCTGGAGGCCGATGTATTGAATCTCGACGCAATTTGAGTGTTCCATCGGCATTAGGAGGCCCTGAACGTTACAATTAACTATCATTTTTGCGTCGGGTTCGAAAATCTAGACTCACAGGAGAACGACCATAAGGTGCCCGAGGCAGCAATAGACCCTTGGAGACAAGTCGGCTGGAGGACGATGTATTGAATCTCGACGCAATTTGAGTGTCCCATTGTCATTAGAAGGCCCTGAACGTTACAATTAACTATCATTTTTGCGTCGGATTCGATAATCTAAACTCACAGGGAGAACGACCATAAGGTGCCCGAGGCAGCAATAGACCCTTGGAGACAAGTCGGCTGGAGGACGATGTATTGAATCTCGACGCAATTTGAGTGTTCCATCGACATTACAAGGCCCTGAACGTTACAATTAACTATCATTTTTGCGTCGGATTCGAAAATCTAGACTCACAGGAGAAGGACCATGTGGTGCCCGAGGCAGCGATATCCCCTTGGAGACAAGTAGGCTGGAGGCCGATGTATTGAATCTCGACGCAATTTGAGTGTTCCATCGTCATTAGGAGGCCCTGAACGTTACAATTAACTATCATTTTTGCGTCGGGTTCGAAAATCTAGACTCACAGGAGAACGACCATAAGGTGCCCGAGGCAGCAATAGACCCTTGGAGACAAGTCGGCTGGAGGCCGATGTATTGAATCTCGACGCAATTTGAGTGTTCCATCGTCATTAGAAGGCCCTGAACGTTACAATTAACTATCATTTTTGCGTCGGATTCGAAAATCTAGACTCACAGGACAACGACCATAAGGTGCCCGAGGCAGCAATAGACCCTTGGAGACAAGTCGGCTGGAGGCCGATGTATTGTATCTCGACGCAATTTGAGTGTTCCATCGTCATTACAAGGCCCTGAACGTTACAATTAACTATCATTTTTGCGTCGGATTCGAAAATCTAGACTCACAGGAGAACGACCATAAGGTGCCCGAGGCAGCAATAGACCCTTGGAGACAAGTCGGCTTGAGGACGATGTATTGGATCGCGACGCAATTTGAGTCTTCTATCGTCATTAGGAGGCGCTGAACGTTACAATTCACTATCATTTTTGCGTCGGATTCGAAAATCTATACTCACAGGAGAAGGATCATGTGGTGCCCGAGGCAGCGATATCCCCTTGGAGACAAGTAGGCTGGAGGCCGATGTATTGAATCTCGACGCAATTTGAGTGTTCCATCGTCATTAGAAGGCCCTGAATGTTACAATTAACTATCATTTTTGCGTCGGATCCGAAAATCTAGACTCAAAGGACAACGACCATAAGGTGCCCGAGGCAGCAATAGACCCTTGGAGACAAGTCGGCTGGAGGCCGATGTATTGAATCTCGACGCAATTTGAGTGTTCCATCGGCATTAGGAGGCCCTGAACGTTATAATTAACGATCATTTTTGCGTCGGATTCGATAATCTAAACTCACAGGAGAACGACCATAAGATGCCCGAGGCAGCAATAGACCCTTGGAGACAAGTCGGCTGGAGGCCGATGTATTGAATCTCGACGCAATTTGAGTGTTCCATCGTCATTACAAGGCCCTGAACGTTACAATTAACTATCATTTTTGCGTCGGATTCGAAAATCTAGACTCACAGGAGAACGACCATAAAGTGCCCGAGGCAGCAATAGACCCTTGGAGACAAGTCGGCTGGAGGACGATGTATTGAATCTCGACGCAATTTGAGTCTTCCATCGTCATTAGGAGGCCCTGAACGTTACAATTAACTATCATTTTTGCGTCGGGTTCGAAAATCTAGACTCACAGGAGAACGACCATAAGGTGCCCGAGGCAGCAATAGACCCTTGGAGACAAGTCGGCTGGAGGCCGATGTATTGAATCTCGACGCAATTTGAGTGTTCCATCGGCATTAGGAGGCCCTGAACGTTACAATTCACTATCATTTTTGCGTCGGGTTCGAAAATCTAGACTCACAGGAGAACGACCATAAGGTGCCCGAGGCAGCAATAGACCCTTGGAGACAAGTCGGCTGGAGGCCGATGTATTGAATCTCGACATAATTAGAGTGTTCCATCGGCATTAGGAGGCCCTGAACGTTACAATTAACTATCATTTTTGCGTCGGATTCGATAATCTAAACTCACAGGAGAACGACCATAAGGTGCCCGAGGCAGCAATAGACCCTTGGAGACAAGTCGGCTGGAGGACGATGTATTGGATCGCGACGCAATTTGAGTCTTCTATCGTCATTAGGAGGCCCTGAACGTTACAATTAACTATCATTTTATCGTCGGGTTCGAAAATCTAGACTCACAGGAGAACGACCATAAGGTGCCCGAGGCAGCAATAGACCCTTGGAGACAAGTCGGCTGGAGGACGATGTATTGAATCTCGACGCAATTTGAGAGTTCCATCGTCATTAGGCGGCCCTGAACGTTACAATTAACTATCATTTTTGCGTCGGATTCGAAAATCTAGAATTACAAGAGAACGACCATAAAGTGCCCGAGGCAGCATTAGATCCTTGGAGACAAGTCGGCTGGAGGACAATGTATTGTATCTCGACGCAATTTGAGTGTTCCATCGTCATTAGAAGGCCCTGAACGTTACAATTAACTATCATTTTTGCGTCGGATTCGAAAATCTAGACTCACAGGAGAACGACCATAAGGTGCCCGAGGCAGCAATAGACCCTTGGAGACAAGTCGGCTGGAGGACGATGTATTGAATCTCGACGCAATTTGAGTGTTCCATCGTCATTACAAGGCCCTGAACGTTACAATTAACTATCATTTTTGCGTCGGATTCGAAAATCTAGACTCACAGGAGAAGGACCATGTGGTGCCCGAGGCAGCGATATCCCCTTGGAGACAAGTAGGCTGGAGGCCGATGTATTGAATCTCGACGCAATTTGAGTGTTCCATCGTCATTAGCAGGCCCTGAACGTTACAATTAACTATCATTTTTGCGTCGGGTTCGAAAATCTAGACTCACAGGAGAACGACCATAAGGTGCCCGAGGCAGCAATAGACCCTTGGAGACAAGTCGGCTGGAGGACGATGTATTGAATCTCGACGCAATTTGAGTGTTCCATCGTCATTAGAAGGCCCTGAACGTTACAATTAACTATCATTTTTGCGTCGGATTCGAAAATCTAGACTCACAGGACAACGACCATAAGGTGCCCGAGGCAGCAATAGACCCTTGGGGACAAGTCGGCTGGAGGCCGATGTATTGAATCTCGACGCAATTTGAGTGTTCCATCGTCATTACAAGGCCCTGAACGTTACAATTAACTATCATTTTTGCGTCGGATTCGAAAATCTAGACTCACAGGAGAACGACCATAAGGTGCCCGAGGCAGCAATAGACCCTTGGAGACAAGTCGGCATGAGGACGATGTATTGGATCGCGACGCAATTTGAGTCTTCTGTCGTCATTAGGAGGCGCTGAACGGTTCAATTCACTATCATTTTTGCGTCGGATTCGAAAATCTATACTCACAGGAGAAGGACCATGTGGTGCCCGAGGCAGCGATATCCCCTTGGAGACAAGTAGGCTGGAGGCCGATGTATTGAATCTCGACGCAATTTGAGTGTTCCATCGTCATTAGAAGGCCCTGAATGTTACAATTAACTATCATTTTTGCGTCGGATTCGAAAATCTAGAAACACAGGACAACGACCATAAGGTGCCCGAGGCAGCAATAGACCCTTGGAGACAAGTCGTCTGGAGGCCGATGTATTGAATCTCGACGCAATTTGAGTGTTCCATCGGCATTAGGAGGCCCTGAACGTTATAATTAACGATCATTTTTGCGTCGGATTCGATAATCTAAACTCACAGGAGAACGACAATAAGGTGCCCGAGGCAGCAATAGACCCTTGGAGACAAGTCGGCTGGAGGCCGATGTATTGAATCTCGACGCAATTTGAGTGTTCCATCGTCATTACAAGCCCCTGAACGTTACAATTAACTATCATTTTTGCGTCGGATTCGAAAATCTAGACTCACAGGAGAACGACCATAAGGTGCCCGTGGCAGCAATAGACCCTTGGAGACAAGTCGGCTGGAGGCCGATGTATTGAATCTCGACGCAATTTGTGTGTTCCATCGTCATTAGGAGGCCCTGAACGTTACAATTAACTATCATTTTTGCGTCGGGTTCGAAAATCTAGACTCACAGGAGAACGACCATAAGGTGCCCGAGGCAGCAATAGACCCTTGGAGACAAGTCGGCTGGAGGCCGATGTATTGAATCTCGACGCAATTTGAGTGTTCCATCGGCATTAGGAGGCCCTGAACGTTACAATTAACTATCATTTTTGCGTCGGGTTCGAAAATCTAGACTCACAGGACAACGACCATAAGGTGCCCGAGGCAGCAATAGACCCTTGGAGACAAGTCGGCTGGAGGACGATGCATTGAATCTCGACGCAATTTGAGTGTTCCATCGTCATTAGGAGGCGCTGAACGTTACATTTCACTATCATTTTTGCGTCGGATTCGAAAATCTAGACTCACAGGAGAAGGACCATGTGGTGCCCGAGGCAGCGATATCCCCTTGGAGACAAGTCGGCTGGAGGCCGATGTATTGAATCTCGACGCAATTTGAGTGTTCCATCGTCATTAGAAGGCCCTGAACGTTAAAATTAACTATCATTTTTGCGTCGGATTCGATAATCTAAACTCACAGAAGAACGACCATAAGGTGCCCGAGGCAGCAATAGACCCTTGGAGACAAGTCGGCTGGAGGACGATGTATTGGATCGCGACGCAATTTGAGTCTTCTATCGTCATTAGGAGGCCCTGAACGTTATAATTAACTATCATTTTTGCGTCGGATTCGATAGTCTAAACTCACAGGAGAACGACCATAAGGTGCCCGAGGCAGCAATAGACCCTTGGAGACAAGTCGGCTGGAGGCCGATGTATTGAATCTCGACGCAATTTGAGTCTTCTGTCGTCATTAGGAGGCCCTGAACGTTAAAATTAACTATCATTTTTGCGTCGGATTCGAAAATCTAGACTCACAGGAGAACGACCATAAGGTGCCCGAGGCAGCAATAGACCCTTGGAGACAAGTCGGCTGGAGGCCGATGTATTGAATCTCGACGCAATTTGAGTGTTCCATCGGCATTAGGAGGCCCTGAACGTTACAATTAACTATCATTTTTGCGTCGGGTTCGAAAATCTAGACTCACAGGAGAACGACCATAAGGTGCCCGAGGCAGCAATAGACCCTTGGAGACAAGTCGGCTGGAGGACGATGTATTGAATCTCGACTTAATTTGAGTGTTCCATCGGCATTAGGAGGCCCTGAACGTTACAATTAACTATCATTTTTGCGTCGGATTCGATAATCTAAACTCACAGGAGAACGACCATAAGGTGCCCGAGGCAGCAATAGACCCTTGGAGACAAGTCGGCTGGAGGACGATGTATTGGATCGCGACGCAATTTGAGTCTTCTATCGTCATTAGGAGGCCCTGAACGTTACAATTAACTATCATTTTATCGTCGGGTTCGAAAATCTAGACTCACAGGAGAACGACCATAAGGTGCCCGAGGCAGCAATAGACCCTTGGAGACAAGTCGGCTGGAGGTCGATGTATTGAATCTCGACGCAATTTGAGAGTTCCATCGTCATTAGGCGGCCCTGAACGTTACAATTAACTATCATTTTTGCGTCGGATTCGAAAATCTAGAATTACAAGAGAACGACCATAAAGTGCCCGAGGCAGCATTAGATCCTTGGAGACAAGTCGGCTGGAGGACGATGTATTGTATCTCGACGCAATTTGAGTGTTCCATCGTCATTACAAGGCCCTGAACGTTACAATTAACTATCATTTTTGCGTCGGATTCGAAAATCTAGACTCACAGGAGAACGACCATAAGGTGCCCGAGGCAGCAATAGACCCTTGGAGACAAGTCGGCTGGAGGACGATGTATTGAATCTCGACGCAATTTGAGTGTTCCATCGTCATTACAAGGCCCTGAACGTTACAATTAACTATCATTTTTGCGTCGGATTCGAAAATCTAGACTCACAGGAGAAGGACCATGTGGTGCCCGAGGCAGCGATATCCCCTTGGAGACAAGTAGGCTGGAGGCCGATGTATTGAATCTCGACGCAATTTGAGTGTTCCATCGTCATTAGAAGGCCCTGAACGTTACAATTAACTATCATTTTTGCGTCGGATTCGAAAATCTAGACTCACAGGACAACGACCATAAGGTGCCCGAGGCAGCAATAGACCCTTGGAGACAAGTCGGCTGGAGGCCGATGTATTGAATCTCGACGCAATTTGAGTGTTCCATCGGCATTAGGAGGCCCTGAACGTTGTAATTCACTATCATTTTTGCGTCGGATTCGATAATCTAAACTCACAGGAGAACGACCATAAGGTGCCCGAGGCAGCAATAGACCCTTGGAGACAAGTCGGCTGGAGGCCGATGTATTGAATCTCGAATCAATTTTAGTCTTCTATCGTCATTACAAGGCCCTGAACGTTACAATTAACTATCATTTTTGCGTCGGATTCGAAAATCTAGACTCACAGGAGAACGACCATAAGGTGCCCGAGGCAGCAATAGACCCTTGGTGACAAGTCGGCTGGAGGCCGATGTATTGAACCTCGACGCAATTTGAGTGTTCCATCGGCATTAGGAGGCCCTGAACGTTACAATTAACTATCATTTTTGCGTCGGATTCGATAATCTAAACTCACAGGAGAAGGACCATAAGGTGCCCGAGGCAGCAATAGACCCTTGGAGACAAATCGGCTGGAGGCCGATGTATTGAATCTCGACGCAATTTGAGTGTTCCATCGGCATTAGAAGGCCCTGAACGTTACAATTAACTATCATTTTTGCGTCGGATTCGATAATCTAGACTCACAGGAGAACGACCATAAGGTGCCCGAGGCAGCAATAGACCCTTGGAGACTAGTCGGCTGGAGGACGATGTATTGGATCGCGACGCAATTTGAGTCATCTATCGTCATTAGGAGGCGCTGAACATTACAATTCACTATCATTTATGCGTCGGATTCGAAAATCTAGACTCACAGGAGAAGGATCATATTGTGCCCGAGACAGCAATATCCCCTTGGAGACAAGTCGGCTGGAGGACGATGTATTGAATCTCGACGCAATTTGAGTGTCCCATCGTCATTAGAAGGCCCTGAACGTTACAATTAACTATCATTTTTGCGTCGGATTCGAAAATCTAGACTCACAGGACAACGACCATAAGGTGCCCGAGGCAGCAATAGACCCTTGGAGACAAGTCGGCTGGAGGCCGATGTATTGAATCTCGACGCAATTTGAGTGTTCCATCGGCATTAGGAGGCCCTGAACGTTATAATTAACTATCATTTTTGCGTCGGATTCGATAATCTAAACTCACAGGAGAACGACCATAAGGTGCCCGAGGCAGCAATAGACCCTTGGAGACAAGTCGGCTGGAGGCCGATGTATTGAATCTCGACGCAATTTGAGTCTTCTATCGTCATTACAAGGCCCTGAACGTCACAATTAACTATCATTTTTGCGTCGGATTCGAAAATGTAGACTCACAGGAGAACGACCATAAGGTGCCCGAGGCAGCAATAGACCCTTGGAGACAAGTCGGCTGGAGGCCGATGTATTGAATCTCGACGCAATTTGAGTGTTCCATCGGCATTAGGAGGCCCTGAACGTTACAATTAACTATCATTTTTGCGTCGGATTCGATAATCTAGACTCACAGGAGAACGACCATAAGGTGCCCGAGGCAGCAATAGACCCTTGGAGACAAGTCGGCTGGAGGACGATGTATTGGATCGCGACGCAATTTGAGTCTTCTATCGTCATTAGGAGGCGCTGAACGTTACAATTCACTATCATTTTTGCGTCGGATTCGAAAATCTAGACTCACAGGAGAAGGATCATATTGTGCCCGAGACAGCAATATCCCCTTGGAGACAAGTCGGCTGGAGGACGATGTATTGAATCTCGACGCAATTTGAGTGTCCCATCGTCACTAGAAGGCCCTGAACGTTACAATTAACTATCATTTTTGCGTCGGATTCGAAAATCTAGACTCACAGGAGAACGACCATAAGGTGCCCGAGGCAGCAATAGACCCTTGGAAACAAGTCGGCTGGAGGACGATGTATTGGATCGCGACGCAATTTCAGTCTTCTATCGTCATTAGGAGGCCCTGAACGTTACAATTAACTATCACTTTAGCGTCGGGTTCGAAAATCTAGACTCACAGGAGAACGACCATAAGGTGCCCGAGGCAGCAATAGACCCTTGGAGACAAGTCGGCTGGAGGACGATGTATTGAATCTCGACGCAATTTGAGAGTTCCATCGTCATTAGGCGGCCCTGAACGTTACAATTAACTATCATTTTTGCGTCGGATTCGAAAATCTAGAATTACAAGAGAACGACCATAAAGTGCCCGAGGCAGCATTAGATCCTTGGAGACAAGTCGGCTGGAGGACGATGTATTGTATCTCGACGCAATTTGAGTGTTCCATCGTCATTACAAGGCCCTGAACGTTACAATTAACTATCATTTTTGCGTCGGATTCGAAAATCTAGACTCACAGGAGAACGACCATAAGGTGCCCGAGGCAGCAATAGACCCTTGGAGACAAGTCGGCTGGAGGACGATGTATTGGATCGCGACGCAATTTGAGTCTTCTATCGTCATTAGGAGGCGCTGAACGTAACAATTCACTATCATTTTTGCGTCGGATTCGAAAATCTATACTCACAGGAGAAGGACCATGTGGTGCCCGAGGCAGCGATATCCCCTTGGAGACAAGTAGGCTGGAGGCCGATGTATTGAATCTCGACGCAATTTGAGTGTTCCATCGTCATTAGAAGGCCCTGAACGTTACAATTAACTATCATTTTTGCGTCGGATTCGAAAATCTAGACTCACAGGACAACGACCATAAGGTGCCCGAGGCAGCAATAGACCCTTGGAGTCAAGTCGGCTGGAGGCCGATGTATTGAATCTCGACGCAATTTGAGTGTTCTATCGGCATTAGGAGGCCCTGAACGTTATAATTAACTAGCATTTTTGCGTCGGATTCGAAAATCTAGACTCACAGGACAACGACCATAAGGTGCTCGAGGCAGCAATAGACCCTTGGAGACAAGTCGGCTGGAGGCCGATGTATTGAATCTCGACGCAATTTGAGTGTTCCATCGTCATTACAAGGCCCTGAACGTTACAATTAACTATCATTTTTGCGTCGAATTCGAAAATCTAGACTCACAGGAGAACGACCATAAGGTGCCCGAGGCAGCAATAGACCCTTGGAGACAAGTCGGCTGGAGGACGATGTATTGGATCGCGACGCAATTTGAGTCTTCTATCGTCATTAGGAGGCGCTGAACGTTACAATTCACTATCATTTTTGCGTCGGATTCGAAAATCTAGACTCACAGGAGAAGGACCATGTGGTGCCCGAGGCAGCGATATCCCCTTGGAGACAAGTAGGCTGGAGGCCGATGTATTGAATCTCGACGCAATTTGAGTGTTCCATCGTCATTAGGAGGCGCTGAACGTTACAATTCACTATCATTTTTGCGTCGGATTCGAAAATCTAGACTCACAGGACAACGACCATAAGGTGCCCGAGGCAGCAATAGACCCTTGGAGACAAGTCGGCTGGAGGCCGATGTATTGGATCGCGACGCAATTTGAGTCTTCTATCGTCATTAGGAGGCGCTGAACGTTACAATTCACTATCATTTTTGCGTCGGATTCGAAAATCTAGACTCACAGGAGAAGGATCATATTGTGCCCGAGACAGCAATATCCCCTTGGAGACAAGTCGGCTGGAGGACGATGTATTGAATCTCGACGCAATTTGAGTGTCCCATCGTCATTAGAAGGCCCTGAACGTTACAATTAACTATCATTTTTGCGTCGGATTCGATAATCTAAACTCACAGGAGAACGACCATAAGGTGCCCGAGGCAACAATAGACCCTTGGAGACAAGTCGGCTGGAGGACGATGTATTGGATCGCGACGCAATTTGAGTTTTCTATCGTCATTAGGAGGCCCTGAACGTTACAATTAACTATCATTTTAGCGTCGGGTTCGAAAATCTAGACTCACAGGAGAACGACCATAAGGTGCCCGAGGCAGCAATAGACCCTTGGAGACAAGTCGGCTGGAGGACGATGTATTGAATCTCGACGCAATTTGAGAGTTCCATCGTCATTAGGCGGCCCTGAACGTTACAATTAACTATCATTTTTGCGTCGGATTCGAAAATCTAGAATTACAAGAGAACGACCATAAAGTGCCCGAGGCAGCATTAAATCCTTGGAGACAAGTCGGCTGGAGGCCGATGTATTGAATCTCGACGCAATTTGAATGTTCCATCGGCATTAGAAGGCCCTGAACGTTACAATTAACTATCATTTTTGCGTCGGATTCGATAATATAGACTCACAGGAGAACGACCATAAGGTGCCCGAGGCAGCAATAGACCCTTGGAGACAAGTCGGCTGGAGGACGATGTATTGGATCGCGACGCAATTTGAGTCTTCTATCGTCATTAGGAGGCGCTGAACGTTACAATTCACTATCATTTTTGCGTCGGATTCGAAAATCTAGACTCACAGGAGAAGGATCATATTGTGCCCGAGACAGCAATATCCCCTTGGAGACAAGACGGCTGGAGGACGATGTATTGAATCTCGACGCAATTTGAGTGTCCCATCGTCATTAGAAGGCCCTGAACGTTACAATTAACTATCATTTTTGCGTCGGATTCGAAAATCTAGACTCACAGGAGAACGACCATAAGGTGCCCGAGGCAGCAATAGACCCTTGGAGACAAGTCGGCTGGAGGCCGATGTATTGAATCTCGACGCAATTTGAGTGTTCCATCGTCATTAGAAGGCCCTGAACGTTACAATTAACTAGCATTTTTGCGTCGGATTCGAAAATCTAGACTCACAGGACAACGACCATAAGGTGCTCGAGGCAGCAATAGACCCTTGGAGACAAGTCGGCTGGAGGCCGATGTATTGAATCTCGACGCAATTTGAGTGTTCCATCGTCATTACAAGGCCCTGAACGTTACAATTAACTATCATTTTTGCGTCGAATTCGAAAATCTAGACTCACAGGAGAACGACCATAAGGTGCCCGAGGCAGCAATAGACCCTTGGAGACAAGTCGGCTGGAGGACGATGTATTGGATCGCGACGCAATTTGAGTCTTCTATCGTCATTAGGAGGCGCTGAACGTTACAATTCACTATCATTTTTGCGTCGGATTCGAAAATCTAGACTCACAGGAGAAGGACCATGTGGTGCCCGAGGCAGCGATATCCCCTTGGAGACAAGTAGGCTGGAGGCCGATGTATTGAATCTCGACGCAATTTGAGTGTTCCATCGTCATTAGGAGGCGCTGAACGTTACAATTCACTCTCATTTTTGCGTCGGATTCGAAAATCTAGACTCACAGGACAACGACCATAAGGTGCCCGAGGCAGCAATAGACCCTTGGAGACAAGTCGGCTGGAGGCCGATGTATTGGATCGCGACGCAATTTGAGTCTTCTATCGTCATTAGGAGGCGCTGAACGTTACAATTCACTATCATTTTTGCGTCGGATTCGAAAATCTAGACTCACAGGAGAAGGATCATATTGTGCCCGAGACAGCAATATCCCCTTGGAGACAAGTCGGCTGGAGGACGATGTATTGAATCTCGACGCAATTTGAGTGTCCCATCGTCATTAGAAGGCCCTGAACGTTACAATTAACTATCATTTTTGCGTCGGATTCGATAATCTAAACTCACAGGAGAACGACCATAAGGTGCCCGAGGCAACAATAGACCCTTGGAGACAAGTCGGCTGGAGGACGATGTATTGGATCGCGACGCAATTTGAGTTTTCTATCGTCATTAGGAGGCCCTGAACGTTACAATTAACTATCATTTTAGCGTCGGGTTCGAAAATCTAGACTCACAGGAGAACGACCATAAGGTGCCCGAGGCAGCAATAGACCCTTGGAGACAAGTCGGCTGGAGGACGATGTATTGAATCTCGACGCAATTTGAGAGTTCCATCGTCATTAGGCGGCCCTGAACGTTACAATTAACTATCATTTTTGCGTCGGATTCGAAAATCTAGACTCACAGGAGAACGACCATAAGGTGCCCGAGGCAGCAATAGACCCTTGGAGACAAGTCGGCTGGAGGCCGATGTATTGAATCTCGACGCAATTTGAGTGTTCCATCGGCATTAGGAGGCCCTGAACGTTATAATTAACCATCATTTTTGCGTCGGATTCGATAATCTAAACTCACAGGAGAACGACCATAAGGTGCCCGAGGCAGCAATAGACCCTTGGAGACAAGTCGGCTGGAGGCCGATGTATTGAATCTCGACGCAATTTGAGTGTTCCATCGTCATTACAAGGCCCTGAACGTTACAATTAACTATCATTTTTGCGTCGAATTCGAAAATCTAGACTCACAGGAGAATGACCATAAGGTGCCCGAGGCAGCAATAGACCCTTGGAGACAAGTCGGCTGGAGGACGATGTATTGGATCGCGACGCAATTTGAGTCTTCTATCGTCATTAGGAGGCGCTGAACGTTACAATTCACTATCATTTTTGCGTCGGATTCGAAAATCTAGACTCACAGGAGAAGGACCATGTGGTGCCCGAGGCAGCGATATCCCCTTGGAGACAAGTAGGCTGGAGGCCGATGTATTGAATCTCGACGCAATTTGAGTGTTCCATCGTCATTAGGAGGCGCTGAACGTTACAATTCACTATCATTTTTGCGTCGGATTCGAAAATCTAGACTCACAGGACAACGACCATAAGGTGCCCGAGGCAGCAATAGACCCTTGGAGACAAGTCGGCTGGAGGCCGATGTATTGGATCGCGACGCAATTTGAGTCTTCTATCGTCATTAGGAGGCGCTGAACGTTACAATTCACTATCATTTTTGCGTCGGATTCGAAAATCTAGACTCACAGGAGAAGGATCATATTGTGCCCGAGACAGCAATATCCCCTTGGAGACAAGTAGGCTGGAGGCCGATGTATTGAATCTCGACGCAATTTGAGTGTTCCATCGTCATTAGGAGGCGCTGAACGTTACAATTCACTATCATTTTTGCGTCGGATTCGAAAATCTAGACTCACAGGACAACGACCATAAGGTGCCCGAGGCAGCAATAGACCCTTGGAGACAAGTCGGCTGGAGGCCGATGTATTGGATCGCGACGCAATTTGAGTCTTCTATCGTCATTAGGAGGCGCTGAACGTTACAATTCACTATCATTTTTGCGTCGGATTCGAAAATCTAGACTCACAGGAGAAGGATCATATTGTGCCCGAGACAGCAATATCCCCTTGGAGACAAGTCGGCTGGAGGACGATGTATTGAATCTCGACGCAATTTGAGTGTCCCATCGTCATTAGAAGGCCCTGAACGTTACAATTAACTATCATTTTTGCGTCGGATTCGATAATCTAAACTCACAGGAGAACGACCATAAGGTGCCCGAGGCAACAATAGACCCTTGGAGACAAGTCGGCTGGAGGACGATGTATTGGATCGCGACGCAATTTGAGTTTTCTATCGTCATTAGGAGGCCCTGAACGTTACAATTAACTATCATTTTAGCGTCGGGTTCGAAAATCTAGACTCACAGGAGAACGACCATAAGGTGCCCGAGGCAGCAATAGACCCTTGGAGACAAGTCGGCTGGAGGACGATGTATTGAATCTCGACGCAATTTGAGAGTTCCATCGTCATTAGGCGGCCCTGAACGTTACAATTAACTATCATTTTTGCGTCGGATTCGAAAATCTAGAATTACAAGAGAACGACCATAAAGTGCCCGAGGCAGCATTAAATCCTTGGAGACAAGTCGGCTGGAGGACGATGTATTGAATCTCGACGCAATTTGAGAGTTCCATCGTCATTAGGCGGCCCTGAACGTTACAATTAACTATCATTTTTGCGTCGGATTCGGAAATCTAGACTCACAGGAGAACGACCATAAGGCGCCCGAGGCAGCAATAGACCCTTGGAGACAAGTCGGCTGGAGGCCGATGTATTGAATCTCGACGCAATTTGAGTGTTCCATCGGCATTACAAGGCCCTGAACGTTATAATTAACTATCATTTTTGCGTCGGATTCGAAAATCTAGACTCACAGGAGAAGGAGCATGTGGTGCCCGAGGCAGCGATATCCCCTTGGAGACAAGTAGGCTGGAGGCCGATGTATTGAATCTCGACGCAATTTGAGTGTTCCATCGTCATTAGGAGGCCCTGAACGTTACAATTAACTATCATTTTTGCGTCGGGTTCGAAAATCTAGACTCACAGGAGAACGACCATAAGGTGCCCGAGGCAGCAATAGACCCTTGGAGACAAGTCGGCTGGAGGACGATGTATTGAATCTCGACGCAATTTGAGTGTTCCATCGTCATTAGAAGGCCCTGAACGTTACAATTAACTATCATTTTTGCGTCGGATTCGAAAATCTAGACTCACAGGACAACGACCATAAGGTGCCCGAGGCAGCAATAGACCCTTGGAGACAAGTCGGCTGGAGGCCGATGTATTGAATCTCGACGCAATTTGAGTGTTCCATCGTCATTACAAGGCCCTGAACGTTACAATTAACTATCATTTTTGCGTCGGATTCGAAAATCTAGACTCACAGGAGAACGACCATAAGGTGCCCGAGGCAGCAATAGACCCTTGGAGACAAGTCGGCTTGAGGACGATGTATTGGATCGCGACGCAATTTGAGTCTTCTATCGTCATTAGGAGGCGCTGAACGTTACAATTCACTATCATTTTTGCGTCGGATTCGAAAATCTATACTCACAGGAGAAGGATCATGTGGTGCCCGAGGCAGCGATATCCCCTTGGAGACAAGTAGGCTGGAGGCCGATGTATTGAATCTCGACGCAATTTGAGTGTTCCATCGTCATTAGAAGGCCCTGAATGTTACAATTAACTATCATTTTTGCGTCGGATTCGAAAATCTAGACTCAAAGGACAACGACCATAAGGTGCCCGAGGCAGCAATAGACCCTTGGAGACAAGTCGGCTGGAGGCCGATGTATTGAATCTCGACGCAATTTGAGTGTTCCATCGGCATTAGGAGGCCCTGAACGTTATAATTAACGATCATTTTTGCGTCGGATTCGATAATCTAAACTCACAGGAGAACGACCATAAGATGCCCGAGGCAGCAATAGACCCTTGGAGACAAGTCGGCTGGAGGCCGATGTATTGAATCTCGACGCAATTTGAGTGTTCCATCGTCATTACAAGGCCCTGAACGTTACAATTAACTATCATTTTTGCGTCGGATTCGAAAATCTAGACTCACAGGAGAACGACCATAAAGTGCCCGAGGCAGCAATAGACCCTTGGAGACAAGTCGGCTGGAGGACGATGTATTGAATCTCGACGCAATTTGAGTCTTCCATCGTCATTAGGAGGCCCTGAACGTTACAATTATCTATCATTTTTGCGTCGGGTTCGAAAATCTAGACTCACAGGAGAACGACCATAAGGTGCCCGAGGCAGCAATAGACCCTTGGAGACAAGTCGGCTGGAGGCCGATGTATTGAATCTCGACGCAATTTGAGTGTTCCATCGGCATTAGGAGGCCCTGAACGTTACAATTCACTATCATTTTTGCGTCGGGTTCGAAAATCTAGACTCACAGGAGAACGACCATAAGGTGCCCGAGGCAGCAATAGACCCTTGGAGACAAGTCGGCTGGAGGCCGATGTATTGAATCTCGACATAATTTGAGTGTTCCATCGGCATTAGGAGGCCCTGAACGTTACAATTAACTATCATTTTTGCGTCGGATTCGATAATCTAAACTCACAGGAGAACGACCATAAGGTGCCCGAGGCAGCAATAGACCCTTGGAGACAAGTCGGCTGGAGGACGATGTATTGGATCGCGACGCAATTTGAGTCTTCTATCGTCATTAGGAGGCCCTGAACGTTACAATTAACTATCATTTTATCGTCGGGTTCGAAAATCTAGACTCACAGGAGAACGACCATAAGGTGCCCGAGGCAGCAATAGACCCTTGGAGACAAGTCGGCTGGAGGACGATGTATTGAATCTCGACGCAATTTGAGAGTTCCATCGTCATTAGGCGGCCCTGAACGTTACAATTAACTATCATTTTTGCGTCGGATTCGAAAATCTAGAATTACAAGAGAACGACCATAAAGTGCCCGAGGCAGCATTAGATCCTTGGAGACAAGTCGGCTGGAGGACGATGTATTGTATCTCGACGCAATTTGAGTGTTCCATCGTCATTAGAAGGCCCTGAACGTTACAATTAACTATCATTTTTGCGTCGGATTCGAAAATCTAGACTCAAAGGACAACGACCATAAGGTGCCCGAGGCAGCAATAGACCCTTGGAGACAAGTCGGCTGGAGGACGATGTATTGAATCTCGACGCAATTTGAGTGTTCCATCGTCATTACAAGGCCCTGAACGTTACAATTAACTATCATTTTTGCGTCGGATTCGAAAATCTAGACTCACAGGAGAAGGACCATGTGGTGCCCGAGGCAGCGATATCCCCTTGGAGACAAGTAGGCTGGAGGCCGATGTATTGAATCTCGACGCAATTTGAGTGTTCCATCGTCATTAGCAGGCCCTGAACGTTACAATTAACTATCATTTTTGCGTCGGGTTCGAAAATCTAGACTCACAGGAGAACGACCATAAGGTGCCCGAGGCAGCAATAGACCCTTGGAGACAAGTCGGCTGGAGGACGATGTATTGAATCTCGACGCAATTTGAGTGTTCCATCGTCATTAGAAGGCCCTGAACGTTACAATTAACTATCATTTTTGCGTCGGATTCGAAAATCTAGACTCACAGGACAACGACCATAAGGTGCCCGAGGCAGCAATAGACCCTTGGAGACAAGTCGGCTGGAGGCCGATGTATTGAATCTCGAAGCAATTTGAGTGTTCCATCGTCATTACAAGCCCCTGAACGTTACAATTAACTATCATTTTTGCGTCGGATTCGAAAATCTAGACTCACAGGAGAACGACCATAAGGTGCCCGTGGCAGCAATAGACCCTTGGAGACAAGTCGGCTGGAGGCCGATGTATTGAATCTCGACGCAATTTGTGTGTTCCATCGTCATTAGGAGGCCCTGAACGTTACAATTAACTATCATTTTTGCGTCGGGTTCGAAAATCTAGACTCACAGGAGAACGACCATAAGGTGCCCGAGGCAGCAATAGACCCTTGGAGACAAGTCGGCTGGAGGCCGATGTATTGAATCTCGACGCAATTTGAGTGTTCCATCGGCATTAGGAGGCCCTGAACGTTACAATTAACTATCATTTTTGCGTCGGGTTCGAAAATCTAGACTCACAGGACAACGACCATAAGGTGCCCGAGGCAGCAATAGACCCTTGGAGACAAGTCGGCTGGAGGACGATGCATTGAATCTCGTCGCAATTTGAGTGTTCCATCGTCATTAGGAGGCGCTGAACGTTACATTTCACTTTCATTTTTGCGTCGGATTCGAAAATCTAGACTCACAGGAGAAGGACCATGTGGTGCCCGAGGCAGCGATATCCCCTTGGAGACAAGTCGGCTGGAGGCCGATGTATTGAATCTCGACGCAATTTGAGTGTTCCATCGTCATTAGAAGGCCCTGAACGTTAAAATTAACTATCATTTTTGCGTCGGATTCGATAATCTAAACTCACAGAAGAACGACCATAAGGTGCCCGAGGCAGCAATAGACCCTTGGAGACAAGTCGGCTGGAGGACGATGTATTGGATCGCGACGCAATTTGAGTCTTCTATCGTCATTAGGAGGCCCTGAACGTTATAATTAACTATCATTTTTGCGTCGGATTCGATAATCTAAACTCACAGGAGAACGACCATAAGGTGCCCGAGGCAGCAATAGACCCTTGGAGACAAGTCGGCTGGAGGCCGATGTATTGAATCTCGACGCAATTTGAGTCTTCTGTCGTCATTAGGAGGCCCTGAACGTTAAAATTAACTATCATTTTTGCGTCGGATTCGAAAATCTAGACTCACAGGAGAACGACCATAAGGTGCCCGAGGCAGCAATAGACCCTTGGAGACAAGTCGGCTGGAGGCCGATGTATTGAATCTCGACGCAATTTGAGTGTTCCATCGGCATTAGGAGGCCCTGAACGTTACAATTAACTATCATTTTTGCGTCGGGTTCGAAAATCTAGACTCACAGGAGAACGACCATAAGGTGCCCGAGGCAGCAATAGACCCTTGGAGACAAGTCGGCTGGAGGACGATGTATTGAATCTCGACATAATTTGAGTGTTCCATCGGCATTAGGAGGCCCTGAACGTTACAATTAACTATCATTTTTGCGTCGGATTCGATAATCTAAACTCACAGGAGAACGACCATAAGGTGCCCGAGGCAGCAATAGACCCTTGGAGACAAGTCGGCTGGAGGACGATGTATTGGATCGCGACGCAATTTGAGTCTTCTATCGTCATTAGGAGGCCCTGAACGTTACAATTAACTATCATTTTATCGTCGGGTTCGAAAATCTAGACTCACAGGAGAACGACCATAAGGTGCCCGAGGCAGCAATAGACCCTTGGAGACAAGTCGGCTGGAGGACGATGTATTGAATCTCGACGCAATTTGAGAGTTCCATCGTCATTAGGCGGCCCTGAACGTTACAATTAACTATCATTTTTGCGTCGGATTCGAAAATCTAGAATTACAAGAGAACGACCATAAAGTGCCCGAGGCAGCATTAGATCCTTGGAGACAAGTCGGCTGGAGGACGATGTATTGTATCTCGACGCAATTTGAGTGTTCCATCGTCATTACAAGGCCCTGAACGTTACAATTAACTATCATTTTTGCGTCGGATTCGAAAATCTAGACTCACAGGAGAACGACCATAAGGTGCCCGAGGCAGCAATAGACCCTTGGAGACAAGTCGGCTGGAGGACGATGTATTGAATCTCGACGCAATTTGAGTGTTCCATCGTCATTGCAAGGCCCTGAACGTTACAATTAACTATCATTTTTGCGTCGGATTCGAAAATCTAGACTCACAGGAGAAGGACCATGTGGTGCCCGAGGCAGCGATATCCCCTTGGAGACAAGTAGGCTGGAGGCCGATGTATTGAATCTCGACGCAATTTGAGTGTTCCATCGTCATTAGAAGGCCCTGAACGTTACAATTAACTATCATTTTTGCGTCGGATTCGAAAATCTAGACTCACAGGACAACGACCATAAGGTGCCCGAGGCAGCAATAGACCCTTGGAGACAAGTCGGCTGGAGGCCGATGTATTGAATCTCGACGCAATTTGAGTGTTCCATCGGCATTAGGAGGCCCTGAACGTTGTAATTAACTATCATTTTTGCGTCGGATTCGATAATCTAAACTCACAGGAGAACGACCATAAGGTGCCCGAGGCAGCAATAGACCCTTGGAGACAAGTCGGCTGGAGGCCGATGTATTGAATCTCGAATCAATTTTAGTCTTCTATCGTCATTACAAGGCCCTGAACGTTACTATTAACTATCATTTTTGCGTCGGATTCGAAAATCTAGACTCACAGGAGAACGACCATAAGGTGCCCGAGGCAGCAATAGACCCTTGGTGACAAGTCGGCTGGAGGCCGATGTATTGAATCTCGACGCAATTTGAGTGTTCCATCGGCATTAGGAGGCCCTGAACGTTACAATTAACTATCATTTTTGCGTCGGATTCGATAATCTAAACTCACAGGAGAAGGACCATAAGGTGCCCGAGGCAGCAATAGACCCTTGGAGACAAATCGGCTGGAGGCCGATGTATTGAATCTCGACGCAATTTGAGTGTTCCATCGGCATTAGAAGGCCCTGAACGTTACAATTAACTATCATTTTTGCGTCGGATTCGATAATCTAGACTCACAGGAGAACGACCATAAGGTGCCCGAGGCAGCAATAGACCCTTGGAGACTAGTCGGCTGGAGGACGATGTATTGGATCGCGACGCAATTTGAGTGTTCCATCGGCATTAGGAGGCCCTGAACGTTATAATTAACTATCATTTTTGCGTCGGATTCGATAATCTAAACTCACAGGAGAACGACCATAAGGTGCCCGAGGCAGCAATAGACCCTTGGAGACAAGCCGGCTGGAGGCCGATGTATTGAATCTCGACGCAATTTGAGTCTTCTATCGTCATTACAAGGCCCTGAACGTTACAATTAACTATCATTTTTGCGTCGGATTCGAAAATGTAGACTCACAGGAGAACGACCATAAGGTGCCCGAGGCAGCAATAGACCCTTGGAGACAAGTCGGCTGGAGGCCGATGTATTGAATCTCGACGCAATTTGAGTGTTCCATCGGCATTAGGAGGCCCTGAACGTTACAATTCACTATCATTTTTGCGTCGGATTCGATAATCTAAACTCACAGGAGAACGAGGCAGCAATAGACCCTTGGAGACAAGTCGGCTGGAGGCCGATGTATTGAATCTCGACGCAATTTGAGTGTTCCATCGGCATTAGAAGGCCCTGAACGTTACAATTAACTATCATTTTTGCGTCGGATTCGATAATCTAGACTCACAGGAGAACGACCATAAGGTGCCCGAGGCAGCAATAGACCCTTGGAGACAAGTCGGCTGGAGGACGATGTATTGGATCGCGACGCAATTTGAGTCTTCTATCGTCATTAGGAGGCGCTGAACGTTACAATTCACTATCATTTTTGCGTCGGATTCGAAAATCTAGACTCACAGGAGAAGGATCATATTGTGCCCGAGACAGCAATATCACCTTGGAGACAAGTCGGCTGGAGGACGATGTATTGGATCGCGACGCAATTTGAGTCTTCTATCGTCATTAGGAGGCCCTGAACGTTACAATTAACTATCACTTTAGCGTCGGGTTCGAAAATCTAGACTCACAGGAGAACGACCATAAGGTGCCCGAGGCAGCAATAGACCCTTGGAGACAAGTCGGCTGGAGGACGATGTATTGGATCGCGACGCAATTTGAGTCTTCTATCGTCATTAGGAGGCGCTGAACGTAACAATTCACTATCATTTTTGCGTCGGATTCGAAAATCTATACTCACAGGAGAAGGACCATGTGGTGCCCGAGGCAGCGATATCCCCTTGGAGACAAGTAGGCTGGAGGCCGATGTATTGAATCTCGACGCAATTTGAGTGTTCCATCGTCATTAGAAGGCCCTGAACGTTACAATTAACTATCATTTTTGCGTCGGATTCGAAAATCTAGACTCACAGGACAACGACCATAAGGTGCCCGAGGCAGCAATAGACCCTTGGAGACAAGTCGGCTGGAGGACGATGTATTGGATCGCGACGCAATTTGAGTCTTCTATCGTCATTAGGAGGCCCTGAACGTTACAATTAACTATCATTTTATCGTCGGGTTCGAAAATCTAGACTCACAGGAGAACGACCATAAGGTGCCCGAGGCAGCAATAGACCCTTGGAGACAAGTCGGCTGGAGGACGATGTATTGAATCTCGACGCAATTTGAGAGTTCCATCGTCATTAGGCGGCCCTGAACGTTACAATTAACTATCATTTTTGCGTCGGATTCGAAAATCTAGACTCACAGGAGAACGACCATAAGGTGCCCGAGGCAGCAATAGACCCTTGGAGACAAGTCGGCTGGAGGCCGATGTATTGAATCTCGACGCAATTTGGGTGTTCCATCGGCATTAGAAGGCCCTGAACGTTACAATTAACTATCATTTTTGCGTCGGATTCGAAAATGTAGACTCACAGGAGAACGACCATAAGGTGCCCGAGGCAGCAATAGACCCTTGGAGACAAGTCGGCTGGAGGCCGATGTATTGAATCTCGACGCAATTTGAGTGTTCCATCGGTATTAGGAGGCCCTGAACGTTACAATTCACTATCATTTTTGCGTCGGATTCGATAATCTAAACTCACAGGAGAACGACCATAAGGTGCCCGAGGCAGCAATAGACCCTTGGAGACAAGTCGGCTGGAGGCCGATGTATTGAATCTCGACGCAATTTGAGTGTTCCATCGGCATTAGAAGGCCCTGAACGTTACAATTAACTATCATTTTTGCGTCGGATTCGATAATCTAGACTCACAGGAGAACGACCATAAGGTGCCCGAGGCAGCAATAGACCCTTGGAGACAAGTCGGCTGGAGGACGATGTATTGGATCGCGACGCAATTTGAGTCTTCTATCGTCATTAGGAGGCGCTGAACGTTACAATTCACTATCATTTTTGCGTCGGATTCGAAAATCTAGACTCACAGGAGAAGGATCATATTGTGCCCGAGACAGCAATATCCCCTTGGAGACAAGTCGGCTGGAGGACGATGTATTGAATCTCGACGCAATTTGAGTGTCCCATCGTCATTAGAAGGCCCTGAACGTTACAATTAACTATCATTTTTGCGTCGGATTCGAAAATCTAGACTCACAGGAGAACGACCATAAGGTGCCCGAGGCAGCAATAGACCCTTGGAAACAAGTCGGCTGGAGGACGATGTATTGGATCGCGACGCAATTTGAGTCTTCTATCGTCATTAGGAGGCCCTGAACGTTACAATTAACTATCACTTTAGCGTCGGGTTCGAAAATCTAGACTCACAGGAGAACGACCATAAGGTGCCCGAGGCAGCAATAGACCCTTGGAGACAAGTCGGCTGGAGGCCGATGTATTGAATCTCGACGCAATTTGAGAGTTCCATCGTCATTAGGCGGCCCTGAACGTTACAATTAACTATCATTTTTGCGTCGGATTCGAAAATCTAGAATTACAAGAGAACGACCATAAAGTGCCCGAGGCAGCATTAGATCCTTGGAGACAAGTCGGCTGGAGGCCGATGTATTGAATCTCGACGCAATTTGAGTGTTCCATCGGCATTAGGAGGCCCTGAACGTTACAATTAACTATCATTTTTGCGTCGGATTCGAAAATCTAGAATTACAAGAGAACGACCATAAAGTGCCCGAGGCAGCATTAGATCCTTGGAGACAAGTCGGCTGGAGGCCGATGTATTGAATCTCGACGCAATTTGAGTGTTCCATCGTCATTACAAGGCCCTGAACGTTACAATTAACTATCATTTTTGCGTCGGATTCGAAAATCTAGACTCACAGGAGAACGACCATAAGGTGCCCGAGGCAGCAATAGACCCTTGGAGACAAGTCGGCTGGAGGACGATGTATTGGATCGCGACGCAATTTGAGTCTTCTATCGTCATTAGGAGGCGCTGAACGTAACAATTCACTATCATTTTTGCGTCGGATTCGAAAATCTATACTCACAGGAGAAGGACCATGTGGTGCCCGAGGCAGCGATATCCCCTTGGAGACAAGTAGGCTGGAGGCCGATGTATTCAATCTCGACGCAATTTGAGTGTTCCATCGTCATTAGAAGGCCCTGAACGTTACAATTAACTATCATTTTTGCGTCGGATTCGAAAATCTAGACTCACAGGACAACGACCATAAGGTGCCCGAGGCAGCAATAGACCCTTGGAGACAAGTCGGCTGGAGGACGATGTATTGGATCGCGACGCAATTTGAGTCTTCTATCGTCATTAGGAGGCCCTGAACGTTACAATTAACTATCATTTTATCGTCGGGTTCGAAAATCTAGACTCACAGGAGAACGACCATAAGGTGCCCGAGGCAGCAATAGACCCTTGGAGACAAGTCGGCTGGAGGACGATGTATTGAATCTCGACGCAATTTGAGAGTTCCATCGTCATTAGGCGGCCCTGAACGTTACAATTAACTATCATTTTTGCGTCGGATTCGAAAATGTAGAGTCACAGGAGAACGACCATAAGGTGCCCGAGGCAGCAATAGACCCTTGGAGACAAGTCGGCTGGAGGCCGATGTATTGAATCTCGACGCAATTTGAGTGTTCCATCGGCATTAGAAGGCCCTGAACGTTACAATTAACTATCATTTTTGCGTCGGATTCGAAAATGTAGACTCACAGGAGAACGACCATAAGGTGCCCGAGGCAGCAATAGACCCTTGGAGACAAGTCGGCTGGAGGCCGATGTATTGAATCTCGACGCAATTTGAGTGTTCCATCGGCATTAGGAGGCCCTGAACGTTACAATTCACTATCATTTTTGCGTCGGATTCGATAATCTAAACTCACAGGAGAACGACCATAAGGTGCCCGAGGCAGCAATAGACCCTTGGAGACAAGTCGGCTGGAGGCCGATGTATTGTATCTCGACGCAATTTGAGTGTTCCATCGGCATTAGAAGGCCCTGAACGTTACAATTAACTATCATTTTTGCGTCGGATTCGATAATCTAGACTCACAGGAGAACGACCATAAGGTGCCCGAGGCAGCAATAGACCCTTGGAGACAAGTCGGCTGGAGGACGATGTATTGAATCTCGACGCAATTTGAGAGTTCCATCGTCATTAGGCGGCCCTGAACGTTACAATTAACTATCATTTTTGCGTCGGATTCGAAAATCTATAATTACAAGAGAACGACCATAAAGTGCCCGAGGCAGCATTAGATCCTTGGAGACAAGTCGGCTGGAGGCCGATGTATTGAATCTCGACGCAATTTGAGTGTTCCATCGGCATTAGAAGGCCCTGAACGTTACAATTAACTATCATTTTTGCGTCGGATTCGATAATCTAGACTCACAGGAGAACGACCATAAGGTGCCCCAGGCAGCAATAGACCCTTGGAGACAAGTCGGCTGGAGGACGATGTATTGGATCGCGACGCAATTTGAGTCTTCTATCGTCATTAGGAGGCGCTGAACGTTACAATTCACTATCATTTTTGCGTCGGATTCGAAAATCTAGACTCACAGGAGAAGGATCATATTGTGCCCGAGACAGCAATATCCCCTTGGAGACAAGTCGGCTGGAGGACGATGTATTGAATCTCGACGCAATTTGAGTGTCCCATCGTCATTAGAAGGCCCTGAACGTTACGATTAACTATCATTTTTGCGTCGGATTCGAAAATCTAGACTCACAGGAGAACGACCATAAGGTGCCCGAGGCAGCAATAGACCCTTGGAAACAAGTCGGCTGGAGGACGATGTATTGGATCGCGACGCAATTTGAGTCTTCTATCGTCATTAGGAGGCCCTGAACGTTACAATTAACTATCACTTTAGCGTCGGGTTCGAAAATCTAGACTCACAGGAGAACGACCGTAAGGTGCCCGAGGCAGCAATAGACCCTTGGAGACAAGTCGGCTGGAGGACGATGTATTGAATCTCGACGCAATTTGAGAGTTCCATCGTCATTAGGCGGCCCTGAACGTTACAATTAACTATCATTTTTGCGTCGGATTCGAAAATCTGGAATTACAAGAGAACGACCATAAAGTGCCCGAGGCAGCATTAGATCCTTGGAGACAAGTCGGCTGGAGGACGATGTATTGTATCTCGACGCAATTTGAGTGTTCCATCGTCATTACAAGGCCCTGAACGTTACAATTAACTATCATTTTTGCGTCGGATTCGAAAATCTAGACTCACAGGAGAACGACCATAAGGTGCCCGAGGCAGCAATAGACCCTTGGAGACAAGTCGGCTGGAGGACGATGTATTGGATCGCGACGCAATTTGAGTCTTCTATCGTCATTAGGAGGCGCTGAACGTAACAATTCACTATCATTTTTGCGTCGGATTCGAAAATCTATACTCACAGGAGAAGGACCATGTGGTGCCCGAGGCAGCGATATCCCCTTGGAGACAAGTAGGCTGGAGGCCGATGTATTGAATCTCGACGCAATTTGAGTGTTCCATCGTCATTAGAAGGCCCTGAACGTTACAATTAACTATCATTTTTGCGTCGGATTCGAAAATCTAGACTCACAGGACAACGACCATAAGGTGCCCGAGGCAGCAATAGACCCTTGGAGTCAAGTCGGCTGGAGGCCGATGTATTGAATCTCGACGCAATTTGAGTGTTCTATCGGCATTAGGAGGCCCTGAACGTTATAATTAACGATCATTTTTGCGTCGGATTCGATAATCTAAACTCACAGGAGAACGACCATAAGGTGCCCGAGGCAGCAATAGACCCTTGGAGACAAGTCGGCTGGAGGCCGATGTATTGAATCTCGACGCAATTTGAGTGTTCCATCGTCATTAGAAGGCCCTGAACGTTACAATTAACTAGCATTTTTGCGTCGGATTCGAAAATCTAGACTCACAGGACAACGACCATAAGGTGCTCGAGGCAGCAATAGACCCTTGGAGACAAGTCGGCTGGAGGCCGATGTATTGAATCTCGACGCAATTTGAGTGTTCCATCGTCATTAGAAGGCCCTGAACGTTACAATTAACTATCATTTTTGCGTCGAATTCGAAAATCTAGACTCACAGGAGAACGACCATAAGGTGCCCGAGGCAGCAATAGACCCTTGGAGACAAGTCGGCTGGAGGACGATGTATTGGATCGCGACGCAATTTGAGTCTTCTATCGTCATTAGGAGGCGCTGAACGTTACAATTCACTATCATTTTTGCGTCGGATTCGAAAATCTAGACTCACAGGAGAAGGACCATGTGGTGCCCGAGGCAGCGATATCCCCTTGGAGACAAGTAGGCTGGAGGCCGATGTATTGAAACTCGACGCAATTTGAGTGTTCCATCGTCATTAGGAGGCGCTGAACGTTACAATTCACTATCATTTTTGCGTCGGATTCGAAAATCTAGACTCACAGGACAACGACCATAAGGTGCCCGAGGCAGCAATAGACCCTTGGAGACAAGTCGGCTGGAGGCCGATGTATTGGATCGCGACACAATTTGAGTCTTCTATCGTCATTAGGAGGCGCTGAGCGTTACAATTCACTATCATTTTTGCGTCGGATTCGAAAATCTAGACTCACAGGAGAAGGATCATATTGTGCCCGAGACAGCAATATCCCCTTGGAGACAAGTCGGCTGGAGGACGATGTATTGAATCTCGACGCAATTTGAGTGTCCCATCGTCATTAGAAGGCCCTGAACGTTACAATTAACTATCATTTTTGCGTCGGATTCGATAATCTAAACTCACAGGAGAACGACCATAAGGTGCCCGAGGCAGCAATAGACCCTTGGAGACAAGTCGGCTGGAGGACGATGTATTGGATCGCGACGCAATTTGAGTTTTCTATCGTCATTAGGAGGCCCTGAACGTTACAATTAACTATCATTTTAGCGTCGGGTTCGAAAATCTAGACTCACAGGAGAACGACCATAAGGTGCCCGAGGCAGCAATAGACCCTTGGAGACAAGTCGGCTGGAGGACGATGTATTGAATCTCGACGCAATTTGAGAGTTCCATCGTCATTAGGCGGCCCTGAACTTTACAATTAACTATCATTTTTGCGTCGGATTCGAAAATCTAGAATTACAAGAGAACGACCATAAAGTGCCCGAGGCAGCATTAAATCCTTGGAGACAAGTCGGCTGGAGGACGATGTATTGAATCTCGACGCAATTTGAGAGTTCCATCGTCATTAGGCGGCCCTGAACGTTACAATTAACTATCATTTTTGCGTCGGATTCGAAAATCTAGACTCACAGGAGAACGACCATAAGGTGCCCGAGGCAGCAATAGACCCTTGGAGACAAGTCGGCTGGAGGCCGATGTATTGAATCTCGACGCAATTTGAGTGTTCCATCGGCATTAGGAGGCCCTGAACGTTATAATTAACCATCATTTTTGCGTCGGATTCGATAATCTAGACTCACAGGAGAACGACCATAAGGTGCCCGAGGCAGCAATAGACCCTTGGAGACAAGTCGGCTGGAGGACGATGTATTGGATCGCGACGCAATTTGAGTCTTCTATCGTCATTAGGAGGCGCTGAACGTAACAATTCACTATCATTTTTGCGTCGGATTCGAAAATCTATACTCACAGGAGAAGGACCATGTTTTGCCCGAGGCAGCGATATCCCCTTGGAGACAAGTAGGCTGGAGGCCGATGTATTGAATCTCGACGCAATTTGAGTGTTCCATCGTCATTAGAAGGCCCTGAACGTTACAATTAACTATCATTTTTGCGTCGGATTCGAAAATCTAGACTCACAGGACAACGACCATAAGGTGCCCGAGGCAGCAATAGACCCTTGGAGACAAGTCGGCTGGAGGACGATGTATTGGATCGCGACGCAATTTGAGTCTTCTATCGTCATTAGGAGGCCCTGAACGTTACAATTAACTATCATTTTATCGTCGGGTTCGAAAATCTAGACTCACAGGAGGACGACCATAAGGTGCCCGAGGCAGCAATAGACCCTTGGAGACAAGTCGGCTGGAGGACGATGTATTGAATCTCGACGCAATTTGAGAGTTCCATCGTCATTAGGCGGCCCTGAACGTTACAATTAACTATCATTTTTGCGTCGGATTCGAAAATGTAGACTCACAGGAGAACGACCATAAGGTGCCCGAGGCAGCAATAGACCCTTGGAGACAAGTCGGCTGGAGGCCGATGTATTGAATCTCGACGCAATTTGAGTGTTCCATCGGCATTAGAAGGCCCTGAACGTTACAATTAACTATCATTTTTGCTTCGGATTCGAAAATGTAGACTCACAGGAGAACGACCATAAGGTGCCCGAGGCAGCAATAGACCCTTGGAGACAAGTCGGCTGGAGGCCGATGTATTGAATCTCGACGCAATTTGAGTGTTCCATCGGCATTAGGAGGCCCTGAACGTTACAATTCACTATCATTTTTGCGTCGGATTCGATAATCTAAACTCACAGGAGAACGACCATAAGGTGCCCGAGGCAGCAATAGACCCTTGGAGACAAGTCGGCTGGAGGCCGATGTATTGAATCTCGACGCAATTTGAGTGTTCCATCGGCATTAGAAGGCCCTGAACGTTACAATTAACTATCATTTTTGCGTCGGATTCGATAATCTAGACTCACAGGAGAACGACCATAAGGTGCCCGAGGCAGCAATAGACCCTTGGAGACAAGTCGGCTGGAGGACGATGTATTGGATCGCGACGCAATTTGAGTCTTCTATCGTCATTAGGAGGCGCTGAACGTTACAATTCACTATCATTTTTGCGTCGGA
Source organism: Schistocerca americana (assembly GCF_021461395.2). NCBI lineage: Eukaryota > Metazoa > Arthropoda > Insecta > Orthoptera > Acrididae > Schistocerca > Schistocerca americana. The sequence continues at coordinate 143,214 of NW_025726034.1, forward strand.
TTCGAAAATCTAGACTCACAGGAGAAGGATCATATTGTGCCCGAGACAGCAATATCCCCTTGGAGACAAGTCGGCTGGAGGACGATGTATTGAATCTCGACGCAATTTGAGTGTCCCATCGTCATTAGAAGGCCCTGAACGTTACAATTAACTATCATTTTTGCGTCGGATTCGAAAATCTAGACTCACAGGAGAACGACCATAAGGTGCCCGAGGCAGCAATAGACCCTTGGAAACAAGTCGGCTGGAGGACGATGTATTGGATCGCGACGCAATTTGAGTCTTCTATCGTCATTAGGAGGCCCTGAACGTTACAATTAACTATCACTTTAGCGTCGGGTTCGAAAATCTAGACTCACAGGAGAACGACCATAAGGTGCCCGAGGCAGCAATAGACCCTTGGAGACAAGTCGGCTGGAGGACGATGTATTGAATCTCGACGCAATTTGAGAGTTCCATCGTCATTAGGCGGCCCTGAACGTTACAATTAACTATCATTTTTGCGTCGGATTCGAAAATCTAGAATTACAAGAGAACGACCATAAAGTGCCCGAGGCAGCATTAGATCCTTGGAGACAAGTCGGCTGGAGGACGATGTATTGTATCTCGACGCAATTTGAGTGTTCCATCGTCATTACAAGGCCCTGAACGTTACAATTAACTATCATTTTTGCGTCGGATTCGAAAATCTAGACTCACAGGAGAACGACCATAAGGTGCCCGAGGCAGCAATAGACCCTTGGAGACAAGTCGGCTGGAGGACGATGTATTGGATCGCGACGCAATTTGAGTCTTCTATCGTCATTAGGAGGCGCTGAACGTAACAATTCACTATCATTTTTGCGTCGGATTCGAAAATCTATACTCACAGGAGAAGGACCATGTGGTGCCCGAGGCAGCGATATCCCCTTGGAGACAAGTAGGCTGGAGGCCGATGTATTGAATCTCGACGCAATTTGAGTGTTCCATCGTCATTAGAAGGCCCTGAACGTTACAATTAACTATCATTTTTGCGTCGGATTCGAAAATCTAGACTTACAGGACAACGACCATAAGGTGCCCGAGGCAGCAATAGACCCTTGGAGTCAAGTCGGCTGGAGGCCGATGTATTGAATCTCGACGCAATTTGAGTGTTCTATCGGCATTAGGAGGCCCTGAACGTTATAATTAACGATCATTTTTGCGTCGGATTCGATAATCTAAAATCACAGGAGAACGACCATAAGGTGCCCGAGGCAGCAATAGACCCTTGGAGACAAGTCGGCTGGAGGCCGATGTATTGAATCTCGACGCAATTTGAGTGTTCCATCGTCATTAGAAGGCCCTGAACGTTACAATTAACTAGCATTTTTGCGTCGGATTCGAAAATCTAGACTCACAGGACAACGACCATAAGGTGCTCGAGGCAGCAATAGACCCTTGGAGACAAGTCGGCTGGAGGCCGATGTATTGAATCTCGACGCAATTTGAGTGTTCCATCGTCATTAGAAGGCCCTGAACGTTACAATTAACTATCATTTTTGCGTCGAATTCGAAAATCTAGACTCACAGGAGAACGACCATAAGGTGCCCGAGGCAGCAATAGACCCTTGGAGACAAGTCGGCTGGAGGACGATGTATTGGATCGCGACGCAATTTGAGTCTTCTATCGTCATTAGGAGGCGCTGAACGTTACAATTCACTATCATTTTTGCGTCGGATTCGAAAATCTAGACTCACAGGAGAAGGACCATGTGGTGCCCGAGGCAGCGATATCCCCTTGGAGACAAGTAGGCTGGAGGCCGATGTATTGAAACTCGACGCAATTTGAGTGTTCCATCGTCATTAGGAGGCGCTGAACGTTACAATTCACTATCATTTTTGCGTCGGATTCGAAAATCTAGACTCACAGGACAACGACCATAAGGTGCCCGAGGCAGCAATAGACCCTTGGAGACAAGTCGGCTGGAGGCCGATGTATTGGATCGCGACACAATTTGAGTCTTCTATCGTCATTAGGAGGCGCTGAGCGTTACAATTCACTATCATTTTTGCGTCGGATTCGAAAATCTAGACTCACAGGAGAAGGATCATATTGTGCCCGAGACAGCAATATCCCCTTGGAGACAAGTCGGCTGGAGGACGATGTATTGAATCTCGACGCAATTTGAGAGTTCCATCGTCATTAGGCGGCCCTGAACTTTACAATTAACTATCATTTTTGCGTCGGATTCGAAAATCTAGAATTACAAGAGAACGACCATAAAGTGCCCGAGGCAGCATTAAATCCTTGGAGACAAGTCGGCTGGAGGACGATGTATTGAATCTCGACGCAATTTGAGAGTTCCATCGTCATTAGGCGGCCCTGAACGTTACAATTAACTATCATTTTTGCGTCGGATTCGAAAATCTAGACTCACAGGAGAACGACCATAAGGTGCCCGAGGCAGCAATAGACCCTTGGAGACAAGTCGGCTGGAGGCCGATGTATTGAATCTCGACGCAATTTGAGTGTTCCATCGGCATTAGGAGGCCCTGAACGTTATAATTAACCATCATTTTTGCGTCGGATTCGATAATCTAGACTCACAGGAGAACGACCATAAGGTGCCCGAGGCAGCAATAGACCCTTGGAGACAAGTCGGCTGGAGGACGATGTATTGGATCGCGACGCAATTTGAGTCTTCTATCGTCATTAGGAGGCGCTGAACGTAACAATTCACTATCATTTTTGCGTCGGATTCGAAAATCTATACTCACAGGAGAAGGACCATGTGGTGCCCGAGGCAGCGATATCCCCTTGGAGACAAGTAGGCTGGAGGCCGATGTATTGAATCTCGACGCAATTTGAGTGTTCCATCGTCATTAGAAGGCCCTGAACGTTACAATTAACTATCATTTTTGCGTCGGATTCGAAAATCTAGACTCACAGGACAACGACCATAAGGTGCCCGAGGCAGCAATAGACCCTTGGAGACAAGTCGGCTGGAGGACGATGTATTGGATCGCGACGCAATTTGAGTCTTCTATCGTCATTAGGAGGCCCTGAACGTTACAATTAACTATCATTTTATCGTCGGGTTCGAAAATCTAGACTCACAGGAGAACGACCATAAGGTGCCCGAGGCAGCAATAGACCCTTGGAGACAAGTCGGCTGGAGGACGATGTATTGAATCTCGACGCAATTTGAGAGTTCCATCGTCATTAGGCGGCCCTGAACGTTACAATTAACTATCATTTTTGCGTCGGATTCGAAAATGTAGACTCACAGGAGAACGACCATAAGGTGCCCGAGGCAGCAATAGACCCTTGGAGACAAGTCGGCTGGAGGCCGATGTATTGAATCTCGACGCAATTTGAGTGTTCCATCGGCATTAGAAGGCCCTGAACGTTACAATTAACTATCATTTTTGCGTCGGATTCGAAAATGTAGACTCACAGGAGAACGACCATAAGGTGCCCGAGGCAGCAATAGACCCTTGGAGACAAGTCGGCTGGAGGCCGATGTATTGAATCTCGACGCAATTTGAGTGTTCCATCGGCATTAGGAGGCCCTGAACGTTACAATTCACTATCATTTTTGCGTCGGATTCGATAATCTAAACTCACAGGAGAACGACCATAAGGTGCCCGAGGCAGCAATAGACCCTTGGAGACAAGTCGGCTGGAGGCCGATGTATTGAATCTCGACGCAATTTGAGTGTTCCATCGGCATTAGAAGGCCCTGAACGTTACAATTAACTATCATTTTTGCGTCGGATTCGATAATCTAGACTCACAGGAGAACGACCATAAGGTGCCCGAGGCAGCAATAGACCCTTGGAGACAAGTCGGCTGGAGGACGATGTATTGGATCGCGACGCAATTTGAGTCTTCTATCGTCATTAGGAGGCGCTGAACGTTACAATTCACTATCATTTTTGCGTCGGATTCGAAATCTAGACTCACAGGAGAAGGATCATATTGTGCCCGAGACAGCAATATCCCCTTGGAGACAAGTCGGCTGGAGGACGATGTATTGAATCTCGACGCAATTTGAGTGTCCCATCGTCATTAGAAGGCCCTGAACGTTACAATTAACTATCATTTTTGCGTCGGATTCGAAAATCTAGACTCACAGGAGAACGACCATAAGGTGCCCGAGGCAGCAATAGACCCTTGGAAACAAGTCGGCTGGAGGACGATGTATTGGATCGCGACGCAATTTGAGTCTTCTATCGTCATTAGGAGGCCCTGAACGTTACAATTAACTATCACTTTAGCGTCGGGTTCGAAAATCTAGACTCACAGGAGAACGACCATAAGGTGCCCGAGGCAGCAATAGACCCTTGGAGACAAGTCGGCTGGAGGACGATGTATTGAATCTCGACGCAATTTGAGAGTTCCATCGTCATTAGGCGGCCCTGAACGTTACAATTAACTATCATTTTTGCGTCGGATTCGAAAATCTAGAATTACAAGAGAACGACCATAAAGTGCCCGAGGCAGCATTAGATCCTTGGAGACAAGTCGGCTGGAGGACGATGTATTGTATCTCGACGCAATTTGAGTGTTCCATCGTCATTACAAGGCCCTGAACGTTACAATTAACTATCATTTTTGCGTCGGATTCGAAAATCTAGACTCACAGGAGAACGACCATAAGGTGCCCGAGGCAGCAATAGACCCTTGGAGACAAGTCGGCTGGAGGACGATGTATTGGATCGCGACGCAATTTGAGTCTTCTATCGTCATTAGGAGGCGCTGAACGTAACAATTCACTATCATTTTTGCGTCGGATTCGAAAATCTATACTCACAGGAGAAGGACCATGTGGTGCCCGAGGCAGCGATATCCCCTTGGAGACAAGTAGGCTGGAGGCCGATGTATTGAATCTCGACGCAATTTGAGTGTTCCATCGTCATTAGAAGGCCCTGAACGTTACAATTAACTATCATTTTTGCGTCGGATTCGAAAATCTAGACTTACAGGACAACGACCATAAGGTGCCCGAGGCAGCAATAGACCCTTGGAGTCAAGTCGGCTGGAGGCCGATGTATTGAATCTCGACGCAATTTGAGTGTTCTATCGGCATTAGGAGGCCCTGAACGTTATAATTAACGATCATTTTTGCGTCGGATTCGATAATCTAAACTCACAGGAGAACGACCATAAGGTGCCCGAGGCAGCAATAGACCCTTGGAGACAAGTCGGCTGGAGGCCGATGTATTGAATCTCGACGCAATTTGAGTGTTCCATCGTCATTAGAAGGCCCTGAACGTTACAATTAACTAGCATTTTTGCGTCGGATTCGAAAATCTAGACTCACAGGACAACGACCATAAGGTGCTCGAGGCAGCAATAGACCCTTGGAGACAAGTCGGCTGGAGGCCGATGTATTGAATCTCGACGCAATTTGAGTGTTCCATCGTCATTACAAGGCCCTGAACGTTACAATTAACTATCATTTTTGCGTCGAATTCGAAAATCTAGACTCACAGGAGAACGACCATAAGGTGCCCGAGGCAGCAATAGACCCTTGGAGACAAGTCGGCTGGAGGACGATGTATTGGATCGCGACGCAATTTGAGTCTTCTATCGTCATTAGGAGGCGCTGAACGTTACAATTCACTATCATTTTTGCGTCGGATTCGAAAATCTAGACTCACAGGAGAAGGACCATGTGGTGCCCGAGGCAGCGATATCCCCTTGGAGACAAGTAGGCTGGAGGCCGATGTATTGAAACTCGACGCAATTTGAGTGTTCCATCGTCATTAGGAGGCGCTGAACGTTACAATTCACTATCATTTTTGCGTCGGATTCGAAAATCTAGACTCACAGGACAACGACCATAAGGTGCCCGAGGCAGCAATAGACCCTTGGAGACAAGTCGGCTGGAGGCCGATGTATTGGATCGCGACGCAATTTGAGTCTTCTATCGTCATTAGGAGGCGCTGAGCGTTACAATTCACTATCATTTTTGCGTCGGATTCGAAAATCTAGACTCACAGGAGAAGGATCATATTGTGCCCGAGACAGCAATATCCCCTTGGAGACAAGTCGGCTGGAGGACGATGTATTGAATCTCGACGCAATTTGAGTGTCCCATCGTCATTAGAAGGCCCTGAACGTTACAATTAACTATCATTTTTGCGTCGGATTCGATAATCTAAACTCACAGGAGAACGACCATAAGGTGCCCGAGGCAGCAATAGACCCTTGGAGACAAGTCGGCTGGAGGACGATGTATTGGATCGCGACGCAATTTGAGTTTTCTATCGTCATTAGGAGGCCCTGAACGTTACAATTAACTATCATTTTAGCGTCGGGTTCGAAAATCTAGACTCACAGGAGAACGACCATAAGGTGCCCGAGGCAGCAATAGACCCTTGGAGACAAGTCGGCTGGAGGACGATGTATTGAATCTCGACGCAATTTGAGAGTTCCATCGTCATTAGGCGGCCCTGAACTTTACAATTAACTATCATTTTTGCGTCGGATTCGAAAATCTAGAATTACAAGAGAACGACCATAAAGTGCCCGAGGCAGCATTAAATCCTTGGAGACAAGTCGGCTGGAGGACGATGTATTGAATCTCGACGCAATTTGAGAGTTCCATCGTCATTAGGCGGCCCTGAACGTTACAATTAACTATCATTTTTGCGTCGGATTCGAAAATCTAGACTCACAGGAGAACGACCATAAGGTGCCCGAGGCAGCAATAGACCCTTGGAGACAAGTCGGCTGGAGGCCGATGTATTGAATCTCGACGCAATTTGAGTGTTCCATCGGCATTAGGAGGCCCTGAACGTTATAATTAACCATCATTTTTGCGTCGGATTCGATAATCTAAACTCACAGGAGAACGACCATAAGGTGCCCGAGGCAGCAATAGACCCTTGGAGACAAGTCGGCTGGAGGCCGATGTATTGAATCTCGACGCAATTTGAGTGTTCCATCGTCATTAGAAGGCCCTGAACGTTACAATTAACTATCATTTTTGCGTCGGATTCGAAAATCTAGACTCACAGGACAACGACCATAAGGTGCCCGAGGCAGCAATAGACCCCTGGAGACAAGTCGGCTGGAGGCCGATGTATTGAATCTCGACATAATTTGAGTGTTCCATCGGCATTAGGAGGCCCTGAACGTTACAATTAACTATCATTTTTGCGTCGGATTCGATAATCTAAACTCACAGGAGAACGACCATAAGGTGCCCGAGGCAGCAATAGACCCTTGGAGACAAGTCGGCTGGAGGCCGATGTATTGAATCTCGACGCAATTTGAGTGTTCCATCGGCATTAGGAGGCCCTGAACGTTATAATTAACTATCATTTTTGCGTCGGATTCGATAATCTAAACTCACAGGAGAACGACCATAAGGTGCCAGAGGCAGCAATAGACCCTTGGAGACAAGTCGGCTGGAGGCCGATGTATTGGATCGCGACGCAATTTGAGTCTTCTATCGTCATTAGGAGGCGCTGAACGTTACAATTCACTATCATTTTTGCGTCGGATTCGAAAATCTAGACTCACAGGACAACGACCATAAGGTGCCCGAGGCAGCAATAGACCCTTGGAGACAAGTCGGCTGGAGGACGATGTATTGTATCGCGACGCAATTTGAGTGTTCCTTCGGCATTAGAAGGCCCTGAACGTTACAATTCACTATCATTTTTGCGTCGGATTCGAAGATCTAGACTCACAGGAGAACGACCATAAGGTGCCCGAGGCAGCAACAGACCCTTGGAGACAAGTCGGCTGGAGGCCGATGTATTGAATCTCGACGCAATTTGAGTGTTCCATCGGCATTACAAGGCCCTGAACGTTACAATTAACTATCATTTTTGCGTCGGGTTCGAAAATCTAGACTCACAGGAGAACGACCATAAGGTGCCCGAGGCAGCAATAGACCCCTGGAGACAAGTCGGCTGGAGGCCGATGTATTGAATCTCGACATAATTTGAGTGTTCCATCGGCATTAGGAGGCCCTGAACGTTACAATTAACTATCATTTTTGCGTCGGATTCGATAATCTAAACTCACAGGAGAACGACCATAAGGTGCCCGAGGCAGCAATAGACCCTTGGAGACAAGTCGGCTGGAGGCCGATGTATTGAATCTCGACGCAATTTGAGTGTTCCATCGGCATTAGGAGGCCCTGAACGTTACAATTAACTATCATTTTTGCGTCGGATTCGATAATCTAAACTCACAGGAGAACGACCATAAGGTGCCAGAGGCAGCAATAGACCCTTGGAGACAAGTCGGCTGGAGGCCGATGTATTGGATCGCGACGCAATTTGAGTCTTCTATCGTCATTAGGAGGCGCTGAACGTTACAATTCACTATCATTTTTGCGTCGGATTCGAAAATCTAGACTCACAGGACAACGACCATAAGGTGCCCGAGGCAGCAATAGACCCTTGGAGACAAGTCGGCTGGAGGACGATGTATTGGATCGCGACGCAATTTGAGTCTTCTATCGTCATTAGGAGGCGCTGAACGTTACAATTCACTATCATTTTTGCGTCGGATTCGAAGATCTAGACTCACAGGAGAACGACCATAAGGTGCCCGAGGCAGCAACAGACCCTTGGAGACAAGTCGGCTGGAGGCCGATGTATTGAATCTCGACGCAATTTGAGTGTTCCATCGGCATTAGGAGGCCCTGAACGTTACAATTAACTATCATTTTTGCGTCGGGTTCGAAAATCTAGACTCACAGGAGAACGACCATAAGGTGCCCGAGGCAGCAATAGACCCTTGGAGACAAGTCGGCTGGAGGACGATGTATTGGATCGCGACGCAATTTGAGTCTTCTATCGTCATTAGGAGGCGCTGAACGTTACAATTCACTATCATTTTTGGTCGGATTCGAAAATCTAGACTCACAGGAGAAGGATCATATTGTGCCCGAGGCAGCAATAGACCCTTGGAGACAAGTCGGCTGGAGGCCGATGTATTGAATCTCGACGCAATTTGAGTGTTCCATCGGCATTAGGAGGCCCTGAACGTTATAATTAACTATCATTTTTGCGTCGGATTCGATAATCTAAACTCACAGGAGAACGACCATAAGGTGCCCGAGGCAGCAATAGACCCTTGGAGACAAGTCGGCTGGAGGCCGATGTATTGAATCTCGACGCAATTTGAGTGTTCCATCGTCATTAGAAGGCCCTGAACGTTACAATTAACTATCATTTTTGCGTCGGATTCGAAAATCTAGACTCACAGGACAACGACCATAAGGTGCCCGAGGCAGCAATAGACCCTTGGAGACAAGTCGGCTGGAGGCCGATGTATTGAATCTCGACATAATTTGAGTGTTCCATCGGCATTAGGAGGCCCTGAACGTTACAATTAACTATCATTTTTGCGTCGGATTCGATAATCTAAACTCACAGGAGAACGACCATAATATGCCCGAGGCAGCAATAGACCCTTGGAGACAAGTCGGCTGGAGGCCGATGTATTGAATCTCGACGCAATTTGAGTGTTCCATCGGCATTAGGAGGCCCTGAACGTTATAATTAACTATCATTTTTGCGTCGGATTCGATAATCTAAACTCACAGGAGAACGACCATAAGGTGCCCGAGGCAGCAATAGACCCTTGGAGACAAGTCGGCTGGAGGCCGATGTATTGAATCTCGACGCAATTTGAGTGTTCCATCGGCATTAGGAGGCCCTGAACGTTATAATTAACTATCATTTTTGCGTCGGATTCGATAATCTAAACTCACAGGAGAACGACCATAAGGTGCCCGAGGCAGCAATAGACCCTTGGAGACAAGTCGGCTGGAGGCCGATGTATTGAATCTCGACGCAATTTGAGTGTTCCATCGTCATTAGAAGGCCCTGAACGTTACAATTAACTATCATTTTTGCGTCGGATTCGAAAATCTAGACTCACAGGACAACGACCATAAGGTGCCCGAGGCAGCAATAGCCCCTTGGAGACAAGTCGGCTGGAGGCCTATGTATTGAATCTCGACATAATTTGAGTGTTCCATCGGCATTAGGAGGCCCTGAACGTTACAATTAACTATCATTTTTGCGTCGGATTCGATAATCTAAACTCACAGGAGAACGACCATAAGGTGCCCGAGGCAGCAATAGACCCTTGGAGACAAGTCGGCTGGAGGCCGATGTATTGAATCTCGACGCAATTTGAGTGTTCCATCGGCATTAGAAGGCCCTGAACGTTACAATTAACTATCATTTTTGCGTCGGATTCGAAAATCTAGACTCACAGGACAACGACCATAAGGTGCCCGAGGCAGCAATAGACCCTTGGAGACAAGTCGGCTGGAGGCCGCTGTATTGAATCTCGACGCAATTTGAGTGTTCCATCGGCATTAGGAGGCGCTGAACGTTACAATTCACTATCATTTTTGCGTCGGATTCGAAAATCTAGACTCACAGGGCAACGACCATAAGGTGCCCGAGGCAGCAATAGACCCTTGGAGACAAGTCGGCTGGAGGCCGATGTATCGAATCTCGACGCAATTTGAGTGTTCCATCGGCATTAGGAGGCCCTGAACGGTATAAATAACTATCATTTTTGCGTCGGATTCAATAATCTAAACTCACAGGAGAACGACCATAAGGTGCCCGAGGCAGCAATAGACCCTTGGAGACAAGTCGGCTGGAGGCCGATGTATTGAATCTCGACGCAATTTGAGTGTTCCATCGTCATTAGAAGGCCCTGAACGTTACAATTAACTATCATTTTTGCGTCGGATTCGAAAATCTAGACTCACAGGACAACGACCATAAGGTGCCCGAGGCAGCAATAGACCCTTGGAGACAAGTCGGCTGGAGGCCGATGTATTGAATCTCGACATAATTTGAGTGTTCCATCGGCATTAGGAGGCCCTGAACGTTACAATTAACTATCATTTTTGCGTCGGATTCGATAATCTAAACTCACAGGAGAACTACCATAAGGTGCCCGAGGCAGCAATAGACCCTTGGAGACAAGTCGGCTGGAGGCCGATGTATTGAATCTCGACGCAATTTGAGTGTTCCATCGGCATTAGAAGGCCCTGAACGTTACAATTAACTATCATTTTTGCGTCGGATTCGAAAATCTAGACTCACAGGACAACGACCATAAGGTGCCCGAGGCAGCAATAGACCCTTGGAGACAAGTCGGCTGGAGGCCGATGTATTGAATCTCGACGCAATTTGAGTGTTCCATCGGCATTAGGAGGCGCTGAACGTTACAATTCACTATCATTTTTGCGTCTGATTCGAAAATCTAGACTCACAGGAGAAGGACCATGTGGTGCCCGAGGCAGCGATATCCCCTTGGAGACAAGTAGGCTGGAGGCCGATGTATTGAATCTCGACGCAATTTGAGTGTCCCATCGTCATTAGAAGGCCCTGAACGTTACAATTAACTATCATTTTTGCGTCGGATTCGATAATCTAAACTCACAGGAGAACGACCATAAGGTGCCCGAGGCAGCAATAGACCCTTGGAGACAAGTCGGCTGGAGGCCGATGTATTGAATCTCGACGCAATTTGAGTGTTCCATCGGCATTAGGAGGCCCTGAACGTTACAATTAACTATCATTTTTGCGTCGGATTCGATAATCTAAACTCACAGGAGAACGACCATAAGGTGCCCGAGGCAGCAATAGACCCTTGGAGACAAGTCCCCTGGAGGACGATGTATTGGATCGCGACGCAATTTGAGTGTTCCATCGTCATTACAAGGCCCTGAACGTTACAATTAACTATCATTTTTGCGTCGGATTCGAAAATCTAGACTCACAGGAGAACGACCATAAGGTGCCCGAGGCAGCAATAGACCCTTGGAGACAAGTCGGCTGGAGGACGATGTATTGGATCGCGACGCAATTTGAGTCTTCTATCGTCATTAGGAGGCGCTGAACGTTACAATTCACTATCATTTTTGCGTCGGATTCGAAAATCTATACTCACAGGAGAAGGAGCATGTGGTGCCCGAGGCAGCGATATCCCCTTGGAGACAAGTAGGCTGGAGGCCGATGTATTGAATCTCGACGCAATTTGACTGTTCCATCGTCATTAGAAGGCCCTGAACGTTACAATTAACTATCATTTTTGCGTCGGATTCGAAAATCTAGACTCACAGGAGAACGACCATAAGGTGCCCGAGGCAGCAATAGACCCTTGGAGACAAGTCGGCTGGAGGACGATGTATTGGATCGCGACGCAATTTGAGTCTTCTATCGTCATTAGGAGGCGCTGAACGTTACAATTCACTATCATTTTTGCGTCGGATTCGAAAATCTAGACTCACAGGACAACGACCATAAGGTGCCCGAGGCAGCAAAAGACCCTTGGAGACAAGTCGGCTGGAGACCGATGTATTGAATCTCGACGCAATTTGAGTCTTCTATCGTCATTAGGAGGCGCTGAACGTTACAATTCACTATCATTTTTGCGTCGGATTCGAAAATCTAGACTCACAGGAGAACGACCATAAGGTGCCCGAGGCAGCAATAGACCCTTGGAGACAAGTCGGCTGGAGGCCGATGTATTGAATCTCGACGCAATTTGAGTCTTCTATCGTCATTAGGAGGCCCTGAACGTTACAATTAACTATCATTTTAGCGTCGGGTTCGAAAATCTAGACTCACAGGAGAACGACCATAAGGTGCCCGAGGCAGCAATAGACCCTTGGAGACAAGTCGGCTGGAGGACGATGTATTGGATCGCGACGCAATTTGAGTCTTCTATCGTCATTAGGAGGCCCTGAACGTTATAATTAACTATCATTTTTGCGTCGGATTCGATAATCTAAACTCACAGGAGAACGACCATAAGGTGCCCGAGGCAGCAATAGACCCTTGGAGACAAGTCGGCTGGAGGCCGATGTATTGAATCTCGACGCAATTTGAGTGTTCCATCGTCATTAGCAGGCCCTGAACGTTACAATTAACTATCATTTTTGCGTCGGATTCGAAAATCTAGACTCACAGGACAACGACCATAAGGTGCCCGAGGCAGCAATAGACCCTTGGAGACAAGTAGGCTGGAGGCCGATGTATTGAATCTCGACGCAATTTGAGTGTTCCATCGTCATTAGAAGGCACTGAACGTTACAATTAACTATGATTTTTGCGTCGGATTCGAAAATCTAGACTCACAGGACAACGACCATAAGGTGCCCGAGGCAGCGATATCCCCTTGGAGACAAGTAGGCTGGAGGCCGATGTATTGAATCTCGACGCAATTTGAGTGTTCCATCGTCATTAGAAGGCCCTGAACGTTACAATTAACTATCAGTTTCGCGTCGGATTCGAAAATCTACTCACAGGAGAAGTTCATACGGTGGTCGAGACAGCAATATACCCCTTGGAGACAAATCGGCTGGAGGACGATGTATTGAATCTCGACGCAATTTGAGTCTTCTGTCGTCATTAGGAGGCGCTGAAAGTTACAATTCACTATCATTTTTGCGTCGGATTCGAAAATCTAGACTCACAGGAGAAGGACCATGTGGTGCCCGAGGCAGCGATATCCCCTTGGAGACAAGTAGGCTGGAGGCCGATGTATTGAATCTCGACGCAATTTGAGTGTCCCATCGTCATTAGAAGGCCCTGAACGTTACAATTAACTATCATTTTTGCGTCGGATTCGATAATCTAAACTCACAGGAGAACGACCATAAGGTGCCCGAGGCAGCAATAGACCCTTGGAGACAAGTCGGCTGGAGGCCGATGTATTGAATCTCCACGCAATTTGAGTGTTCCATCGGGATTAGGAGGCCCTGAACGTTATAATTAACGATCATTTTTGCGTCGGATTCGATAGCCTAAACTCACAGGAGAACGACCATAAGGTGCCCGAGGCAACAATAGACCCTTGGAGACAAGTCGGCTGGAGGCCGATGTATTGAATCTCGACGCAATTTGAGTGTTCCATCGGCATTAGGAGGCGCTGAACGTTACAATTCACTATCATTTTTGCGTCGGATTCGAAAATCTAGACTCACAGGAGAAAGATCATATTGTGCCCGAGACAGCAATATCCCCTTGGAGACAAGTCGGCTGGAGGACGATGTATTGAATCTCGACGCAATTTGAGTGTCCCATCGTCATTAGAAGGCCCTGAACGTTACAATTAACTATCATTTTTGCGTCGGATTCAAAAATCTAGACTCACAGGAGAACGACCATAAGGTGCCCGAGGCAGCAATAGACCCTTGGAAACAAGTCGGCTGGAGGACGATGTATTGGATCGCGACGCAATTTGAGTCTTCTATCGTCATTAGGAGGCGCTGAACGTTACAATTCACTATCATTTTTGCGTCGGATTCGAAAATCTAGACTCACAGGACAACGACCATAAGGTGCCCGAGGCAGCAATAGACCCTTGGAGACAAGTCGGCTGGAGACCGATGTATTGAATCTCGACGCAATTTGAGTCTTCTATCGTCATTAGGAGGCGCTGAACGTTACAATTCACTATCATTTTTGCGTCGGATTCGAAAATCTAGACTCACAGGAGAACGACCATAAGGTGCCCGAGGCAGCAATAGACCCTTGGAGACAAGTCGGCTGGAGGCCGATGTATTGAATCTCGACGCAATTTGAGTCTTCTATCGTCATTAGGAGGCCCTGAACGTTACAATTAACTATCATTTTAGCGTCGGGTTCGAAAATCTAGACTCACAGGACAACGACCATAAGGTGCCCGAGGCAGCAATAGACCCTTGGAGACAAGTCGGCTGGAGGACGATGTATTGGATCGCGACGCAATTTGAGTCTTCTATCGTCATTAGGAGGCCCTGAACGTTATAATTAACTATCATTTTTGCGTCGGATTCGATAATCTAAACTCACAGGAGAACGACCATAAGGTGCCCGAGGCAGCAATAGACCCTTGGAGACAAGTCGGCTGGAGGCCGATGTATTGAATCTCGACGCAATTTGAGTGTTCCATCGTCATTAGAAGGCCCTGAACGTTACAATTAACTATCATTTTTGCGTCGGATTCGAAAATCTAGACTCACAGGACAACGACCATAAGGTGCCCGAGGCAGCAATAGACCCTTGGAGACAAGTAGGCTGGAGGCCGATGTATTGAATCTCGACGCAATTTGAGTGTTCCATCGTCATTAGAAGGCCCTGAACGTTACAATTAACTATGATTTTTGCGTCGGATTCGAAAATCTAGACTCACAGGACAACGACCATAAGGTGCCCGAGGCAGCGATATCCCCTTGGAGACAAGTAGGCTGGAGGCCGATGTATTGAATCTCGACGCAATTTGAGTGTTCCATCGTCATTAGAAGGCCCTGAACGTTACAATTAACTATCAGTTTCGCGTCGGATTCGAAAATCTACTCACAGGAGAAGTTCATACGGTGGTCGAGACAGCAATATACCCCTTGGAGACAAATCGGCTGGAGGCCGATGTATTGAATCTCGACGCAATTTGAGTGTTCCATCGGCATTAGAAGGCCCTGAACGTTACAATTCACTATCATTTTTGCGTCGGATTCGAAAATCTAGACTCACAGGAGAAGGATCATATTGTGCCCGAGACAGCAATATCCCCTTGGAGACAAGTCGGCTGGAGGACGATGTATTGAATCTCGACGCAATTTGAGTGTCCCATCGTTATTAGAAGGCACTGAACGTTACAATTAACTATCATTTTTGCGTCGGATTCGATAATCTAAACTCACAGGAGAACGACCATAAGGTGCCCGAGGCAGCAATAGACCCTTGGAGACAAGTCGGCTGGAGGACGATGTATTGGATCGCGACGCAATTTGAGTGTTCCATCGTCATTACAAGGCCCTGAACGTTACAATTAACTATCATTTTTGCGTCGGATTCGAAAATCTAGACTCACAGGAGAACGACCATAAGGTGCCCGAGGCAGCAATAGACCCTTGGAGACAAGTCGGCTGGAGGACGATGTATTGGATCGCGACGCAA
Source organism: Schistocerca americana (assembly GCF_021461395.2). Taxonomy (NCBI): domain Eukaryota; kingdom Metazoa; phylum Arthropoda; class Insecta; order Orthoptera; family Acrididae; genus Schistocerca; species Schistocerca americana. Next base: position 159,123 of record NW_025726034.1, read on the forward strand.
TTTGAGTCTTCTATCGTCATTAGGAGGCGCTGAACGTTACAATTCACTATCATTTTTGCGTCGGATTCGAAAATCTATACTCACAGGAGAAGGACCATGTGGTGCCCGAGGCAGCGATATCCCCTTGGAGACAAGTAGGCTGGAGGCCGATGTATTGAATCTCGACGCAATTTGAGTGTTCCATCGGCATTAGGAGGCCCTGAACGTTATAATTAACTATCATTTTTGCGTCGGATTCGATAATCTAAACTCACAGGAGAACGAACATAAGGTACCCGAGGCAGCAATAGACCCTTGGAGACAAGTCGGCTGGAGGCCGATGTATTGAATCTCGACGCAATTTGAGTGTTCCATCGGCATTAGAAGGCCCTGAACGTTACAATTAACTATCATTTTTGCGTCGGATTCGAAAATCTAGACTCACAGGACAACGACCATAAGGTGCCCGAGGCAGCAATAGACCCTTGGAGACAAGTCGGCTGGAGGCCGATGTATTGAATCTCGACGCAATTTGAGTGTTCCATCGGCATTAATAGGCGCTGAACGTTACAATTCACTATCATTTTTGCGTCTGATTCGAAAATCTAGACTCACAGGAGAAGGACCATGTGGTGCCCGAGGCAGCGATATCAGTTTGGAGACAAGTAGGCTGGAGGCCGATGTATTGAATCTCGACGCAATTTGAGTGTCCCATCGTCATTAGAAGGCCCTGAACGTTACAATTAACTATCATTTTTGCGTCGGATTCGATAATCTAAACTCACAGGAGAACGACCATAAGGTGCCCGAGGCAGCAATAGACCCTTGGAGACAAGTCGGCTGGAGGCCGATGTATTGAATCTCGACGCAATTTGAGTGTTCCATCGGCATTAGGAGGCCCTGAACGTTATAATTAACGATCATTTTTGCGTCGGATTCGATAATCTAAACTCACAGGAGAACGACCATAAGGTGCCCGAGGCAACAATAGACCCTTGGAGACAAGTCGGCTGGAGGCCGATGTATTGAATCTCGACGCAATTTGAGTGTTCCATCGGCATTAGGAGGCGCTGAACGTTACAATTCACTATCATTTTTGCGTCGGATTCGAAAATCTAGACTCACAGGAGAAGGATCATATTGTGCCCGAGACAGCAATATCCCCTTGGAGACAAGTCGGCTGGAGGACGATGTATTGAATCTCGACGCAATTTGAGTGTCCCATCGTCATTAGAAGGCCCTGAACGTTACAATTAACTATCATTTTTGCGTCGGATTCGATAATCTAAACTCACAGGAGAACGACCATAAGGTGCCCGAGGCAGCAATAGACCCTTGGAGACAAGTCGGCTGGAGGACGATGTATTGGATCGCGACGCAATTTGAGTGTTCCATCGTCATTACAAGGCCCTGAACGTTACAATTAACTATCATTTTTGCGTCGGATTCGAAAATCTAGACTCACAGGAGAACGACCATAAGGTGCCCGAGGCAGCAATAGACCCTTGGAGACAAGTCGGCTGGAGGACGATGTATTGGATCGCGACGCAATTTGAGTCTTCTATCGTCATTAGGAGGCGCTGAACGTTACAATTCACTATCATTTTTGCGTCGGATTCGAAAATCTATACTCACAGGAGAAGGAGCATGTGGTGCCCGAGGCAGCGATATCCCCTTGGAGACAAGTAGGCTGGAGGCCGATGTATTGAATCTCGACGCAATTTGACTGTTCCATCGTCATTAGAAGGCCCTGAACGTTACAATTAACTATCATTTTTGCGTCGGATTCGAAAATCTAGACTCACAGGAGAACGACCATAAGGTGCCCGAGGCAGCAATAGACCCTTGGAGACAAGTCGGCTGGAGGACGATGTATTGGATCGCGACGCAATTTGAGTCTTCTATCGTCATTAGGAGGCGCTGAACGTTACAATTCACTATCATTTTTGCGTCGGATTCGAAAATCTAGACTCACAGGACAACGACCATAAGGTGCCCGAGGCAGCAATAGACCCTTGGAGACAAGTCGGCTGGAGGCCGATGTATTGAATCTCGACGCAATTTGAGTGTTCCATCGTCATTAGAAGGCCCTGAACGTTACAATTAACTATGATTTTTGCGTCGGATTCGAAAATCTAGACTCACAGGACAACGACCATAAGGTGCCCGAGGCAGCGATATCCCCTTGGAGACAAGTAGGCTGGAGGCCGATGTATTGAATCTCGACGCAATTTGAGTGTTCCATCGTCATTAGAAGGCCCTGAACGTTACAATTAACTATCAGTTTCGCGTCGGATTCGAAAATCTACTCACAGGAGAAGTTCATACGGTGGTCGAGACAGCAATATACCCCTTGGAGACAAATCGGCTGGAGGACGATGTATTGAATCTCGACGCAATTTGAGTCTTCTGTCGTCATTAGGAGGCGCTGAACGTTACAATTCACTATCATTTTTGCGTCGGATTCGAAAATCTAGACTCACAGGAGAAGGACCATGTGGTGCCCGAGTCAGCGATATCCCCTTGGAGACAAGTAGGCTGGAGGCCGATGTATTGAATCTCGACGCAATTTGAGTGTCCCATCGTCATTAGAAGGCCCTGAACGTTACAATTAACTACCATTTTTGCGTCGGATTCGATAATCTAAACTCACAGGAGAACGACCATAAGGTGCCCGAGGCAGCAATAGACCCTTGGAGACAAGTCGGCTGGAGGCCGATGTATTGAATCTCGACGCAATTTGAGTGTTCCATCGGCATTAGAAGGCCCTGAACGTTACAATTAACTATCATTTTTGCGTCGGATTCGAAAATCTAGACTCACAGGACAACGACCATAAGGTGCCCGAGGCAGCAATAGACCCTTGGAGACAAGTCGGCTGGAGGCCGATGTATTGAATCTCGACGCAATTTGAGTGATCCATCGGCATTAGGAGGCGCTGAACGTTACAATTCACTATCATTTTTGCGTCGGATTCGAAAATCTAGACTCACAGGAGAAGGATCATATTGTGCCCGAGACAGCAATATCCCCTTGGAGACAAATCGGCTGGAGGACGATGTATTGAATCTCGACGCAATTTGAGTGTCCCATCGTCATTAGAAGGCCCTGAACGTTACAATTAACTATCATTTTTGCGTCGGATTCGATAATCTAAACTCACAGGAGAACGACCATAAGGTGCCCGAGGCAGCAATAGACCCTTGGAGACAAGTCGGCTGGAGGACGATGTATTGGATCGCGACGCAATTTGAGTGTTCCATCGTCATTACAAGGCCCTGAACGTTACAATTAACTATCATTTTTGCGTCGGATTCGATAATCTAGACTCACAGGAAAACGACCATAAGGTGCCCGAGGCAGCAATAGACCCTTGGAGACAAGTCGGCTGGAGGACGATGTATTGGATCGCGACGCAATTTGAGTCTTCTATCGTCATTAGGAGGCGCTGAACGTTACAATTCACTATCATTTTTGCGTCGGATTCGAAAATCTAGACTCACAGGACAACGACCATAAGGTGCCCGAGGCAGCAATAGACCCTTGGAGACAAGTCGGCTGGAGGCCGATGTATTGAATCTCGACGCAATTTGAGTGTTCCATCGTCATTAGAAGGCCCTGAACGTTACAATTAACTATGATTTTTGCGTCGGATTCGAAAATCTAGACTCACAGGACAACGACCATAAGGTGCCCGAGGCAGCGATATCCCCTTGGAGACAAGTAGGCTGGAGGCCGATGTATTGAATCTCGACGCAATTTGAGTGTTCCATCGTCATTAGAAGGCCCTGAACGTTACAATTAACTATCAGTTTCGCGTCGGATTCGAAAATCTACTCACAGGAGAAGTTCATACGGTGGTCGAGACAGCAATATACCCCTTGGAGACAAATCGGCTGGAGGACGATGTATTGAATCTCGACGCAATTTGAGTCTTCTGTCGTCATTAGGAGGCGCTGAACGTTACAATTCACTATCATTTTTGCGTCGGATTCGAAAATCTATACTCACAGGAGAAGGACCAAGTGGTGCCCGAGGCAGCGATATCCCCTTGGAGACAAGTAGGCTGGAGGCCGATGTATTGAATCTCGACGCAATTTGAGTGTCCCATCGTCATTAGAAGGCCCTGAACGTTACAATTAACTACCATTTTTGCGTCGGATTCGATAATCTAAACTCACAGGAGAACGACCATAAGGTGCCCGAGGCAGCAATAGACCCTTGGAGACAAGTCGGCTGGAGGCCGATGTATTGAATCTCGACGCAATTTGAGTGTTCCATCGGCATTAGAAGGCCCTGAACGTTACAATTAACTATCATTTTTGCGTCGGATTCGAAAATCTAGACTCACAGGACAACGACCATAAGGTGCCCGAGGCAGCAATAGACCCTTGGAGACAAGTCGGCTGGAGGCCGATGTATTGAATCTCGACGCAATTTGAGTGATCCATCGGCATTAGGAGGCGCTGAACGTTACAATTCACTATCATTTTTGCGTCGGATTCGAAAATCTAGACTCACAGGAGAAGGATCATATTGTGCCCGAGACAGCAATATCCCCTTGGAGACAAATCGGCTGGAGGACGATGTATTGAATCTCGACGCAATTTGAGTGTCCCATCGTCATTAGAAGGCCCTGAACGTTACAATTAACTATCATTTTTGCGTCGGATTCGATAATCTAAACTCACAGGAGAACGACCATAAGGTGCCCGAGGCAGCAATAGACCCTTGGAGACAAGTCGGCTGGAGGACGATGTATTGGATCGCGACGCAATTTGAGTCTTCTGTCGTCATTAGGAGGCCCTGAACGTTACAATTAACTATCATTTTAGCGTCGGGTTCGAAAATCTAGACTCACAGGAGAACGACCATAAGGTGCCCGAGGCAGCAATAGACCTTGGAGACAAGTCGGCTGGAGGACGATGTATTGCATCGCGACGCAATTTGAGTCTTCTATCGTCATTAGGAGGCGCTGAACGTTACAATTCACTATCATTTTTGCGTCGGATTCGAAAATCTAGACTCACAGGAGAAGGATCATATTGTGCCCGAGACAGCAATATCCCCTTGGAGACAAGTCGGCTGGAGGCCGATGTATTGAATCTCGACGCAATATGAGTGTTCCATCGGCATTAGGAGGCCCTGAACGTTACAATTAACTATCATTTTTGCGTCGGGTTCGAAAATCTAGACTCAGAGGACAACGACCATAAGGTGCCCGAGGCAGTAATAGACCCTTGGAGACAAGTCGGCTGGAGGCCGATGGATTGAATCTCGACGCAATTTGAGTGTTCCATCGGCATTAGGAGGCCCTGAACGTTATAATTAACGATCATTTTTGCTTCGGATTCGATAATCTAAACTCACAGGAGAACGACCATAAGGTGCCCGAGGCAGCAATAGACCCTTGGAGACAAGTCGGCTGGAGGCCGATGTATTGAATCTCGACGCAATTTGAGTGTTCCATCGGCATTAGGAGGCCCTGAACGTTACAATTAACTATCATTTTTGCGTCGGGTTCGAAAATCTAGACTCACAGGAGAACGACCATAAGGTGCCCGAGGCAGCAATAGACCCTTGGAGACAAGTCGGCTGGAGGCCGATGTATTGAATCTCGACGCAATTTGAGTGTTCCATCGGCATTAGGAGGCCCTGAACGTTACAATTAACTATCATTTTTGCGTCGGATTCGATAATCTAAACTCACAGGAGAACGACCATAAGGTGCCCGAGGCAGCAATAGACCCTTGGAGACAAGTCGGCTGGAGGCCGATGTATTGAATCTCGACACAATTTCAGTGTTCCATCGGCATTAGAAGGCCCTGAACGTTACAATTAACTATCATTTTTGCGTCGGATTCGATAATCTAGACTCACAGGAGAACGACCATAAGGTGCCCGAGGCAGCAATAGACCCTTGGAGACAAGTCGGCTGGAGGCCGATGTATTGAATCTCGACGCAATTTGAGTGTTCCATCGTCATTAGGAGGCGCTGAACGTTACAATTCACTATCATTTTTGCGTCGGATTCGAAAATCTAGACTCACAGGACAACGACCATAAGGTGCCCGAGACAGCAATATCCCCTTGGAGACAAGTCGGCTGGAGGACGATGTATTGAATCTCGACGCAATTTGAGTGTTCCATCGTCATTACAAGGCCCTGAACGTTACAATTAACTATCATTTTTGCGTCGGATTCGAAAATCTAGACTCACAGGAGAACGACCATAAGGTGCCCGAGGCAGCAATAGACCCTTGGAGACAAGTCGGCTGGAGGCCGATGCATTGAATCTCGACGCAATTTGAGTCTTCTATCGTCATTAGGAGGCGCTGAACGTTACAATTCACTATCATTTTTGCGTCGGATTCGAAAATCTAGACTCACAGGAGAATGACCATAAGGTGCCCGAGGCAGCAATAGACCCTTCTAGACAAGTCGGCTGGAGGCCGATGTATTGAATCTCGACGCAATTTGAGTGTTCCATCGGCATTAGAAGGCCCTGAACGTTACAATTAACTATCATTTTTGCGTCGGATTCGATAATCTAGACTCACAGGAGAACGACCATAAGGTGCCCGAGGCAGCAATAGACCCTTGGAGACAAGTCGGCTGGAGGACGATGTATTGGATCGCGACGCAATTTGAGTCTTCTATCGTCATTAGGAGGCGCTGAACGTTACAATTCACTATCATTTTAGCGTCGGATTCGAAAATCTAGACTCACAGGAGAAGGATCATATTGTGCCCGAGACAGCAATATCCCCTTGGAGACAAGTCGGCTGGAGGACGATGTATTGAATCTCGACGCAATTTGAGTGTCCCATCGTCATTAGGAGGCCCTGAAAGTTATAATTAACTATCATTTTTGCGTCGGATTCGATAATCTAAACTCACAGGAGAACGACCATAAGGTGCCCGAGGCAGCAATAGACCCTTGGAGACAAGTCGGCTGGAGGACGATGTATTGAATCTCGACGCAATTTGAGTGTTCCATCGGCATTAGGAGGCCCTGAACGTTACAATTAACTATCATTTTTGCGTCGGGTTCGAAAATCTAGACTCACAGGAGAACGACCATAAGGTGCCCGAGGCAGCAATAGACCCTTGGAGACAAGTCGGCTGGAGGCCGATGTATTGAATCTCGACGCAATTTGAGTGTTCCATCGGCATTAGAAGGCCCTGAACGTTACAATTAACTATCATTTTTGCGTCGGATTCGAAAATCTAGACTCACAGGACAACGACCATAAGGTGCCCGAGGCAGCAATAGACCCTTGGAGACAAGTCGGCTGGAGGCCGATGTATTGAATCTCGACGCAATTTGAGTGTCCCATCGTCATTAGAAGGCCCTGAACGTTACAATTAACTACCATTTTTGCGTCGGATTCGATAATCTAAACTCACAGGAGAACGACCATAAGGTGCCCGAGGCAGCAATAGACCCTTGGAGACAAGTCGGCTGGAGGCCGATGTATTGAATCTCGACGCAATTTGAGTGTTCCATCGGCATTAGAAGGCCCTGAACGTTACAATTAACTATCATTTTTGCGTCGGATTCGAAAATCTAGACTCACAGGACAACGACCATAATGTGCCCGAGGCAGCAATAGACCCTTGGAGACAATTCGGCTGGAGGCCGATGTATTGAATCTCGACGCAATTTGAGTGATCCATCGGCATTAGGAGGCGCTGAACGTTACAATTCACTATCATTTTTGCGTCGGATTCGAAAATCTAGACTCACAGGAGAAGGATCATATTGTGCCCGAGACAGCAATATCCCCTTGGAGACAAGTCGGCTGGAGGACGATGTAATTAATCTCGACGCAATTTGAGTGTCCCATCGTCATTAGAAGGCCCTGAACGTTACAATTAACTATCATTTTTGCGTCGGATTCGATAATCTAAACTCACAGGAGAACGACCATAAGGTGCCCGAGGCAGCAATAGACCCTTGGAGACAAGTCGGCTGGAGGACGATGTATTGGATCGCGACGCAATTTGAGTGTTCCATCGTCATTACAAGGCCCTGAACGTTACAATTAACTATCATTTTTGCGTCGGATTCGAAAATCTAGACTCACAGGACAACGACCATAAGGTGCCCGAGGCAGCGATATCCCCTTGGAGACAAGTAGGCTGGAGGCCGATGTATTGAATCTCGACGCAATTTGAGTGTTCCATCGTCATTAGAAGGCCCTGAACGTTACAATTAACTATCACTTTCGCGTCGGATTCGAAAATCTACTCACAGGAGAAGTTCATACGGTGGTCGAGACAGCAATATACCCCTTGGAGACAAATCGGCTGGAGGACGATGTATTGAATCTCGACGCAATTTGAGTCTTCTGTCGTCATTAGGAGGCGCTGAACGTTACAATTCACTATCATTTTTGCGTCGGATTCGAAAATCTAGACTCACAGGAGAAGGACCTTGTGGTGCCCGAGGCAGCGATATCCCCTTGGAGACAAGTAGGCTGGAGGCCGATGTATTGAATCTCGACGCAATTTGAGTGTTCCATCGTCATTACAAGGCCCTGAACGTTGCAATTGACTATCATTTTTGCGTCGGATTCGAAAATCTAGACTCACAGGAGAAGGATCATATTGTGCCCGAGACAGCAATATCCCCTTGGAGACAAGTCGGCTGGAGGACGATGTAATTAATCTCGACGCAATTTGAGTGTCCCATCGTCATTAGAAGGCCCTGAACGTTACAATTAACTATCATTTTTGCGTCGGATTCGATAATCTAAACTCACAGGAGAACGACCATAAGGTGCCCGAGGCAGCAATAGACCCTTGGAGACAAGTCGACTGGAGGACGATGTATTGCATCGCGACGCAATTTGAGTCTTCTATCGTCATTAGGAGGCGCTGAACGTTACAATTCACTATCATTTTTGCGTCGGATTCGAAAATGTAGACTCACAGGAGAAGGATCATATTGTGCCCGAGACAGCAATATCCCCTTGGAGACAAGTCGGCTGGAGGTCGATGTATTGAATCTCGACGCAATTTGAGTGCCCCATCGTCATTAGGAGGCCCTGAACGTTATAATTAACTATCATTTTTGCGTCGGATTCGATAATCTAAACTCACAGGAGAACGACCATAAGGTGCCCGAGGCAGCAATAGACCCTTGGAGACAAGTCGGCTGGAGGCCGATGGATTGAATCTCGACGCAATATGGGTGTTCCATCGGCATTAGGAGGCCCTGAACGTTACAATTAACTATCATTTTTGCGTCGGGTTCGAAAATCTAGACTCACAGGACAACGACCATAAGGTGCCCGAGGCAGCAATAGACCCTTGGAGACAAGTTGGCTGGAGGCCGATGTATTGAATCTCGACGCAATTTGAGTGTTCCATCGGCATTAGGAGGCCCTGAACGTTATAATTAACGATCATTTTTGCGTCGGATTCGATAATCTAAACTCACAGGAGAACGACCATAAGGTGCCCGAGGCAGCAATAGACCCTTGGAGACAAGTCGGCTGGAGGCCGATGTATTGAATCTCGACGCAATTTGAGTGTTCCATCGGCATTAGAAGGCACTGAACGTTACAATTAACTATCATTTTTGCGTCGGATTCGATAATCTAGACTCACAGGAGAACGACCATAAGGTGCCCGAGGCAGCAATAGACCCTTGGAGACAAGTCGGCTGGAGGCCGATGTATTGAATCTCGACGCAATTTGAGTGTTCCATCGTCATTAGGAGGCGCTGAACGTTACAATTCACTATCATTTTTGCGTCGGATTCGAAAATCTAGACTCACAGGACAACGACCATAAGGTGCCCGAGACAGCTATATCCCCTTGGAGACAAGTCGGCTGGAGGACGATGTATTGAATCTCGACGCAATTTGAGTGTTCCATCGTCATTACAAGGCCCTGAACGTTACAATTAACTATCATTTTTGCGTCGGATTCGAAAATCTAGACTCACAGGAGAACGACCATAAGGTGCCCGAGGCAGCAATAGACCCTTGGAGACAAGTCGGCTGGAGGACGATGTATTGAATCTCGACGCAATTTGAGTGTTCCATCGGCATTAGAAGGCCCTGAACGTTATAATTAACGATCATTTTTGCGTCGGATTCGATAATCTAAACTCACAGGAGAACGACCATAAGGTGCCCGAGGCAGCAATCGACCCTTGGAGACAAGTCGGCTGGAGGCCGATGTATTGCATCTCGACGCAATTTGAGTGTTCCATCGTCATTACAAGGCCCTGAACGTTGCAATTAACTATCATTTTTGCGTCGGATTCGAAAATCTAGACTCACAGGAGAAGGATCATATTGTGCCCGAGACAGCAATCGACCCTTGGAGACAAGTCGGCTGGAGGTCGATGTATTGAAACTCGACGCAATTTGAGTGCCCCATCGTCATTAGGAGGCCCTGAACGTTACAATTAACTACCATTTTTGCGTCGGATTCGAAAATCTAGACTCACAGGAGAACGACCATAAGGTGCCCGAGGCAGCAATAGACCCTTGGAGACAAGTCGGCTGGAGGCCGATGTATTGAATCTCGACGCAATTTGAGTCTTCTAGTGCCATTAGGAGGCGCTGAACGTTACAATTCACTATCATTTTTGCGTCGGATTCGAAAATCTAGACTCACAGAAGTAGGACCATGTGGTGCCCGAGGCAGCGATATCCCCTTGGAGACAAGTAGGCTGGAGGCCGATGTATTGAATCTCGACGCAATTTGAGTGTCCCATCGTCATTAGAAGGCCCTGAACGTTACAATTAACTACCATTTTTGCGTCGGATTCGATAATCTAAACTCACAGGAGAACGACCATAAGGTGCCCGAGGCAGCAATAGACCCTTGGAGACAAGTCGGCTGGAGGCCGATGTATTGAATCTCGACGCAATTTGAGTGTTCCATCGGCATTAGAAGGCCCTGAACGTTACAATTAACTATCATTTTTGCGTCGGATTCGAAAATCTAGACTCACAGGACAACGACCATAAGGTGCCCGAGGCAGCAATAGACCCTTGGAGACAAGTCGGCTGGAGGCCGATGTATTGAATCTCGACGCAATTTGAGTGATCCATCGGCATTAGGAGGCGCTGAACGTTACAATTCACTATCATTTTTGCGTCGGATTCGAAAATCTAGACTCACAGGAGAAGGATCATATTGTGCCCGAGACAGCAATATCCCCTTGGAGACAAGTCGGCTGGAGGCCGATGTATTGAATCTCGACGCAATTTGAGTGTTCCATCGTCATTACAAGGCCCTGAACGTTGCAATTAACTATCATTTTTGCGTCGGATTCGAAAATCTAGACTCACAGGACAACGACCATAAGGTGCCCGAGGCAGCAATAGACCCATGGAGACAAGTCGGCTGGAGGACGATGTATTGGATCGCGACGCAATTTGAGTCTTCTATCGTCATTAGGAGGCCCTGAACGTTACAATTAACTATCATTTTAGCGTCGGGTTCGAAAATCTAGACTCACAGGAGAACGACCATAAGGTGCCCGAGGCAGCAATAGACCCTTGGAGACAAGTCGGCTGGAGGACGATGTATTGCATCGCGACGCAATTTGAGTCTTCTATCGTCATTAGGAGGCGCTGAACGTTACAATTCACTATCATTTTTGCGTCGGATTCGAAAATGTAGACTCACAGGAGAAGGATCATATTGTGCCCGAGACAGCAATATCCCCTTGGAGACAAGTCGGCTGGAGGTCGATGTATTGAATCTCGACGCAATTTGAGTGCCCCATCGTCATTAGGAGGCCCTGAACGTTATAATTAACTATCATTTTTGCGTCGGATTCGATAATCTAAACTCACAGGAGAACGACCATAAGGTGCCCGAGGCAGCAATAGACCCTTGGAGACAAGTCGGCTGGAGGCCGATGTATTGAATCTCGACGCAATATGGGTGTTCCATCGGCATTAGGAGGCCCTGAACGTTACAATTAACTATCATTTTTGCGTCGGGTTCGAAAATCTAGACTCACAGGACAACGACCATAAGGTGCCCGAGGCAGCAATAGACCCTTGGAGACAAGTTGGCTGGAGGCCGATGTATTGAATCTCGACGCAATTTGAGTGTTCCATCGACATTAGGAGGCCCTGAACGTTATAATTAACGATCATTTTTGCTTCGGATTCGATAATCTAAACTCACAGGAGAACGACCATAAGGTGCCCGAGGCAGCAATAGACCCTTGGAGACAAGTCGGCTGGAGGCCGATGTATTGAATCTCGACGCAATTTGAGTGTTCCATCGGCATTAGAGGGCCCTGAACGTTACAATTAACTATCATTTTTGCGTCGGATTCGATAATCTAGACTCACAGGAGAACGACCATAAGGTGCCCGAGGCAGCAATAGACCCTTGGAGACAAGTCGGCTGGAGGCCGATGTATTGAATCTCGACGCAATTTGAGTGTTCCATCGTCATTAGGAGGCGCTGAACGTTACAATTCACTATCATTTTTGCGTCGGATTCGAAAATCTAGACTCACAGGACAACGACCATAAGGTGCCCGAGAAAGCTATATCCCCTTGGAGACAAGTCGGCTGGAGGACGATGTATTGAATCTCGACGCAATTTGAGTGTTCCATCGTCATTACAAGGCCCTGAACGTTACAAATAACTATCATTTTTGCGTCGGATTCGAAAATCTAGACTCACAGGAGAACGACCATAAGGTGCCCGAGGCAGCAATAGACCCTTGGAGACAAGTCGGCTGGAGGCCGATGTATTGAATCCCGACGCAATTTGAGTCTTCTGTCGTCATTAGGAGGCGCTGAACGTTACAATTCACTATCATTTTTGCGTCGGATTCGAAAATCTAGACTCACAGGAGAAGGACCATGTGTTGCCCGAGGCAGCGATATCCCCTTGGAGACAAGTAGGCTGGAGGCCGATGTATTGAATCTCGACGCAATTTGAGTGTCCCATCGTCATTAGAAGGCTCTGAACGTTACAATTACCTACCATTTTTGCGTCGGATTCGATAATCTAAACTCACAGGAGAACGACCATAAGGTGCCCGAGGCAGCAATAGACCCTTGGAGACAAGTCGGCTGGAGGCCGATGTATTGAATCTCGACGCAATTTGAGTGTTCCATCCGCATTAGAAGGCCCTGAACGTTACAATTAACTATCATTTTTGCGTCGGATTCGAAAATCTAGACTCACAGGAATACGACCATAAGGTGCCCGAGGCAGCAATAGACCCTTGGAGACAAGTCGGCTGGAGGCCGATGTATTGAATCTCGACGCAATTTGAGTGATCCATCGGCATTAGGAGGCGCTGAACGTTACAATTCACTATCATTTTTGCGTCGGATTCGAAAATCTAGACTCACAGGAGAAGGATCATATTGTGCCCGAGACAGCAATATCCCCTTGGAGACAAGTCGGCTGGAGGACGATGTATTGAATCTCGACGCAATTTGAGTGTCCCATCGTCATTAGAAGGCCCTGAACGTTACAATTAACTATCATTTTTGCGTCGGATTCGATAATCTAAACTCACAGGAGAACGACCATAAGGTGCCCGAGGCAGCAATAGACCCTTGGAGACAAGTCGGCTGGAGGACGATGTATTGGATCGCGACGCAATTTGAGTCTTCTATCGTCATTAGGAGGCGCTGAACGTTACAATTCACTATCATTTTTGCGTCGGATTCGAAAATCTATACTCACAGGAGAAGGACCATGTGGTGCCCGAGGCAGCGATATCCCCTTGGAGACAAGTAGGCTGGAGGCCGATGTATTGAATCTCGACGCAATTTGAGTGTTCCATCGTCATTAGAAGGCCCTGAACGTTACAATTAACTATTATTTTTGCGTCGGATTCGAAAATCTAGACTCACAGGAGAAGGACCATGTGGTGCCCGAGGAAGCGATATCCCCTTGGAGACAAGTAGGCTGGAGGCCGATGTATTGAATCTCGACGCAATTTGAGTGTTCCATCGTCATTAGAAGGCCCTGAACGTTACAATTAACTATGATTTTTGCGTCGGATTCGAAATCTAGACTCACAGGACAACGTCCATAAGGTGCCCGAGGCAGCGATATCCCCTTGGAGACAAGTAGGCTGGAGGCCCATGTATTGAATCTCGACGCAATTTGAGTGTTCCATCGTCATTAGAAGGCCCTGAACGTTACAATTAACTATCAGTTTCGCGTCGGATTCGAAAATCTACTCACAGGAGAAGATCATACGGTGGTCGAGACAGCAATATACCCCTTGGAGACAAATCGGCTGGAGGACGATGTATTGAATCTCGACGCAATTTGAGTCTTCTGTCGTCATTAGGAGGCGCTGAACGTTACAATTAACTACCATTTTTGCGTCGGATTCGATAATCTAAACTCACAGGAGAACGACCATAAGGTGCCCGAGGCAGCAATAGACCCTTGGAGACAAGTCGGCTGGAGGCCGATGTATTGAATCTCGACGCAATATGGGTGTTCCATCGGCATTAGGAGGCCCTGAACGTTACAATTAACTATCATTTTTGCGTCGGGTTCGAAAATCTAGACTCACAGGACAACGACCATAAGGTGCCCGAGGCAGCAATAGACCCTTGGAGACAAGTTGGCTGGAGGCCGATGTATTGAATCTCGACGCAATTTGAGTGTTCCATCGACATTAGGAGGCCCTGAACGTTATAATTAACGATCATTTTTGCTTCGGATTCGATAATCTAAACTCACAGGAGAACGACCATAAGGTGCCCGAGGCAGCAATAGACCCTTGGAGACAAGTCGGCTGGAGGCCGATGTATTGAATCTCGACGCAATTTGAGTGTTCCATCGGCATTAGAGGGCCCTGAACGTTACAATTAACTATCATTTTTGCGTCGGATTCGATAATCTAGACTCACAGGAGAACGACCATAAGGTGCCCGAGGCAGCAATAGACCCTTGGAGACAAGTCGGCTGGAGGCCGATGTATTGAATCTCGACGCAATTTGAGTGTTCCATCGTCATTAGGAGGCGCTGAACGTTACAATTCACTATCATTTTTGCGTCGGATTCGAAAATCTAGACTCACAGGACAACGACCATAAGGTGCCCGAGAAAGCTATATCCCCTTGGAGACAAGTCGGCTGGAGGACGATGTATTGAATCTCGACGCAATTTGAGTGTTCCATCGTCATTACAAGGCCCTGAACGTTACAAATAACTATCATTTTTGCGTCGGATTCGAAAATCTAGACTCACAGGAGAACGACCATAAGGTGCCCGAGGCAGCAATAGACCCTTGGAGACAAGTCGGCTGGAGGCCGATGTATTGAATCCCGACGCAATTTGAGTCTTCTGTCGTCATTAGGAGGCGCTGAACGTTACAATTCACTATCATTTTTGCGTCGGATTCGAAAATCTAGACTCACAGGAGAAGGACCATGTGTTGCCCGAGGCAGCGATATCCCCTTGGAGACAAGTAGGCTGGAAGCCGATGTATTGAATCTCGACGCAATTTGAGTGTCCCATCGTCATTAGAAGGCTCTGAACGTTACAATTACCTACCATTTTTGCGTCGGATTCGATAATCTAAACTCACAGGAGAACGACCATAAGGTGCCCGAGGCAGCAATAGACCCTTGGAGACAAGTCGGCTGGAGGCCGATGTATTGAATCTCGACGCAATTTGAGTGTTCCATCCGCATTAGAAGGCCCTGAACGTTACAATTAACTATCATTTTTGCGTCGGATTCGAAAATCTAGACTCACAGGAATACGACCATAAGGTGCCCGAGGCAGCAATAGACCCTTGGAGACAAGTCGGCTGGAGGCCGATGTATTGAATCTCGACGCAATTTGAGTGATCCATCGGCATTAGGAGGCGCTGAACGTTACAATTCACTATCATTTTTGCGTCGGATTCGAAAATCTAGACTCACAGGAGAAGGATCATATTGTGCCCGAGACAGCAATATCCCCTTGGAGACAAGTCGGCTGGAGGACGATGTATTGAATCTCGACGCAATTTTGAGTGTCCCATCGTCATTAGAAGGCCCTGAACGTTACAATTAACTATCATTTTTGCGTCGGATTCGATAATCTAAACTCACAGGAGAACGACCATAAGGTGCCCGAGGCAGCAATAGACCCTTGGAGACAAGTCGGCTGGAGGACGATGTATTGGATCGCGACGCAATTTGAGTCTTCTATCGTCATTAGGAGGCGCTGAACGTTACAATTCACTATCATTTTTGCGTCGGATTCGAAAATCTATACTCACAGAGAAGGACCATGTGGTGCCCGAGGCAGCGATATCCCCTTGGAGACAAGTAGGCTGGAGGCCGATGTATTGAATCTCGACGCAATTTGAGTGTTCCATCGTCATTAGAAGGCCCTGAACGTTACAATTAACTATTATTTTTGCGTCGGATTCGAAAATCTAGACTCACAGGAGAAGGACCATGTGGTGCCCGAGGAAGCGATATCCCTTGGAGACAAGTAGGCTGGAGGCCGATGTATTGAATCTCGACGCAATTTGAGTGTTCCATCGTCATTAGAAGGCCCTGAACGTTACAATTAACTATGATTTTTGCGTCGGATTCGAAAATCTAGACTCACAGGACAACGACCATAAGGTGCCCGAGGCAGCGATATCCCCTTGGAGACAAGTAGGCTGGAGGCCCATGTATTGAATCTCGACGCAATTTGAGTGTTCCATCGTCATTAGAAGGCCCTGAACGTTACAATTAACTATCAGTTTCGCGTCGGATTCGAAAATCTACTCACAGGAGAAGATCATACGGTGGTCGAGACAGCAATATACCCCTTGGAGACAAATCGGCTGGAGGACGATGTATTGAATCTCGACGCAATTTGAGTCTTCTGTCGTCATTAGGAGGCGCTGAACGTTACAATTAACTACCATTTTTGCGTCGGATTCGATAATCTAAACTCACAGGAGAACGACCATAAGGTGCCCGAGGCAGCAATAGACCCTTGGAGACAAGTCGGCTGGAGGCCGATGTATTGAATCTCGACGCAATTTGAGTGTTCCATCGGCATTAGAAGGCCCTGAACGTTACAATTAACTATCATTTTTGCGTCGGATTCGAAAATCTAGACTCACAGTACAACGACCATAAGGTGCCCGAAGCAGCAATAGACCCTTGGAGACAAGTCGGCTGGAGGCCGATGTATTGAATCTCGACGCAATTTGAGTGATCCATCGGCATTAGGAGGCGCTGAACGTTACAATTCACTATCATTTTTGCGTCGGATTCGAAAATCTAGACTCACAGGAGAAGGATCATATTGTGCCCGAGACAGCAATATCCCCTTGGAGACAAGTCGGCTGGAGGACGATGTATTGAATCTCGACGCAATTTGTGTCTTCTATCGTCATTAGGAGGCCCTGAACGTTACAATTAACTATCATTTTTGCGTCGGATTCGATAATCTAGACTCACAGGAGAACGACCATAAAGTACCCGAGGCAGCAATAGACCCATGGAGACAAGTCGGCTGGAAGACGATGTGTTGGATCGCGACGCAATTTGAGTCTTCTATCGTCATTAGGAGGCCCTGAACGTTACAATTAACTATCATTTTAGCGTCGGGTTCGAAAATCTAGACTCACAGGAGAACGACCATAAGGTGCCCGAGGCAGCAATGGACCTTGGAGACAAGTCGGCTGGAGGACGATGTATTGCATCGCGACGCAATTTGAGTCTTCTATCGTCATTAGGAGGCGCTGAACGTTACAATTCACTATCATTTTTGCGTCGGATTCGTAAATCTAGACTCACAGGAGAAGGATCATATTGTGCCCGAGACAGCAATATCCCCTTGGAGACAAGTCGGCTGGAGGCCGATGTATTGAATCTCGACGCAATATGAGTGTTCCATCGGCATTAGGAGGCCCTGAACGTTACAATTAACTATCATTTTTGCGTCGGGTTCGAAAATCTAGACTCACAGGACAACGACCATAAGGTGCCCGAGGCAGTAATAGACCCTTGGAGACAAGTCGGCTGGAGGCCGATGGATTGAATCTCGACGCAATTTGAGTGTTCCATCGGCATTAGGAGGCCCTGAACGTTATAATTAACGATCATTTTTGCTTCGGATTCGATAATCTAAACTCACAGGAGAACGACCATAAGGTGCCCGAGGCAGCAATAGACCCTTGGAGACAAGTCGGCTGGAGGCCGATGTATTGAATCTCGACGCAATTTGAGTGTTCCATCGGCATTAGGAGGCCCTGAACGTTACAATTAACTATCATTTTTGCGTCGGGTTTGAAAATCTAGACTCACAGGAGAACGACCATAAGGTGCCCGAGGCAGCAATAGACCCTTGGAGACAAGTCGGCTGGAGGCCGATGTATTGAATCTCGACGCAATTTGAGTGTTCCATCGGCATTAGGAGGCCCTGAACGTTACAATTAACTATCATTTTTGCGTCGGATTCGATAATCTAAACTCACAGGAGAACGACCATAAGGTGAACGAGGCAGCAATAGACCCTTGGAGACAAGTCGGCTGGAGGCCGATGTATTGAATCTCGACGCAATTTGAGTGTTCCATCGGCATTAGAAGGCCCTGAACGTTACAATTAACTATCATTTTTGCGTCGGATTCGATAATCTAGACTCACAGGAGAACGACCATAAGGTGCCCGAGGCAGCAATAGACCCTTGGAGACAAGTCGGCTGGAGGCCGATGTATTGAATCTCGACGCAATTTGAGTGTTCCATCGTCATTAGGAGGCGTTGAACGTTACAATTCACTATCATTTTTGCGTCGGATTCGAAAATCTAGACTCACAGGACAACGACCATAAGGTGCCCGAGACAGCAATATCCCCTTGGAGACAAGTCGGCTGGAGGACGATGTATTGAATCTCGACGCAATTTGAGTGTCCCATCGTCATTACAAGGCCCTGAACGTTACAATTAACTATAATTTTTGCGTCGGATTCGAAAATCTAGACTCACAGGAGAACGACCATAAGGTGCCCGAGGCAGCAATAGACCCTTGGAGACAAGTCGGCTGGAGGCCGATGCATTGAATCTCGACGCAATTTGAGTCTTCTATCGTCATTAGGAGGCGCTGAACGTTACAATTCACTATCATTTTTGCGTCGGATTCGAAAATCTAGACTCACAGGAGAATGACCATAAGGTGCCCGAGGCAGCAATAGACCCTTCTAGACAAGTCGGCTGGAGGCCGATGTATTGAATCTCGACGCAATTTGAGTGTTCCATCGGCATTAGAAGGCCCTGAACGTTACAATTAACTATCATTTTTGCGTCGGATTCGATAATCTAGACTCACAGGAGAACGACCATAAGGTGCCCGAGGCAGCAATAGACCCTTGGAGACAAGTCGGCTGGAGGACGATGTATTGGATCGCGACGCAATTTGAGTCTTCTATCGTCATTAGGAGGCGCTGAACGTTACAATTCACTATCATTTTAGCGTCGGATTCGAAAATCTAGACTCACAGGAGAAGGATCATATTGTGCCCGAGACAGCAATATCCCCTTGGAGACAAGTCGGCTGGAGGACGATGTATTGAATCTCGACGCAATTTGAGTGTCCCATCGTCATTAGGAGGCCCTGAACGTTATAATTAACTATCATTTTTGCGTCGGATTCGATAATCTAAACTCACAGGAGAACGACCATAAGGTGCCCGAGGCAGCAATAGACCCTTGGAGACAAGTCGGCTGGAGGCCGATGTATTGAATCTCGACGCAATTTGAGTGTTCCATCGGCATTAGGAGGCCCTGAACGTTACAATTAACTATCATTTTTGCGTCGGGTTCGAAAATCTAGACTCACAGGAGAACGACCATAAGGTGCCCGAGGCAGCAATAGACCCTTGGAGACAAGTCGGCTGGAGGCCGATGTATTGAATCTCGACGCAATTTGAGTGTTCCATCGGCATTAGAAGGCCCTGAACGTTACAATTAACTATCATTTTTGCGTCGGATTCGAAAATCTAGACTCACAGGACAACGACCATAAGGTGCCCGAGGCAGCAATAGACCCTAGGAGACAAGTCGGATGGAGGCCGATGTATTGAATCTCGACGCAATTTGAGTGTCCCATCGTCATTAGAAGGCCCTGAACGTTACAATTAACTACCATTTTTGCGTCGGATTCGATAATCTAACTCACAGGAGAACGACCATAAGGTGCCCGAGGCAGCAATAGACCCTTGGAGACAAGTCGGCTGGAGGCCGATGTATTGAATCTCGACGCAATTTGAGTGTTCCATCGGCATTAGAAGGCCCTGAACGTTACAATTAACTATCATTTTTGCGTCGGATTCGAAAATCTAGACTCACAGGACAACGACCATAAGGTGCCCGAGGCAGCAATAGACCCTTGGAGACAATTCGGCTGGAGGCCGATGTATTGAATCTCGACGCAATTTGAGTGATCCATCGGCATTAGGAGGCGCTCAACGTTACAATTCACTATCATTTTTGCGTCGGATTCGAAAATCTAGACTCACAGGAGAAGGATCATACTGTGCCCGAGACAGCAATATCCCCTTGGAGACAAGTCGGCTGGAGGACGATGTAATTAATCTCGACGCAATTTGAGTGTCCCATCGTCATTAGAAGGCCCTGAACGTTACAATTAACTATCATTTTTGCGTCGGATTCGAAAATCTAGACTCACAGGAGAAGGACCTTGTGGTGCCCGAGGCAGCGATATCCCCTTGGAGACAAGTAGGCTGGAGGCCGATGTATTGAATCTCGACGCAATTTGAGTGTCCCATCGTCATTAGAGAGCCCTGAACGTTACAATTAACTATCAGTTTCGCGTCGGATTCGAAAATCTACTCACAGGAGAAGTTCATACGGTGGTCGAGACAGCAATATACCCCTTGGAGACAATCGGCTGGAGGACGATGTATTGAATCTCGACGCAATTTGAGTCTTCTGTCGTCATTAGGAGGCGCTGAACGTTACAATTCACTATCATTTTTGCGTCGGATACGAAAATCTAGACTCACAGGAGAAGGACCTTGTGGTGCCCGAGGCAGCGATATCCCTTGGAGACAAGTCGGCTGGAGGCCGATGTATTGAATCTCGACGCAATTTGAGTGTTCCATCGTCATTACAAGGCCCTGAACGTTGCAATTAACTATCATTTTTGCGTCGGATTCGAAAATCTAGACTCACAGGAGAAGGATCATATTGTGCCCGAGACAGCAATATCCCCTTGGAGACAAGTCGGCTGGAGGACGATGTAATTAATCTCGACGCAATTTGAGTGTCCCATCGTCATTAGAAGGCCTGAACGTTACAATTAACTATCATTTTTGCGTCGGATTCGATAATCTAAACTCACAGGAGAACGACCATAAGGTGCCCGAGGCAGCAATAGACCCTTGGAGACAAGTTGGCTGGAGGCCGATGTATTGAATCTCGACGCAATTTGAGTGTTCCATCGGCATTAGGAGGCCCTGAACGTTATAATTAACGATCATTTTTGCGTCGGATTCGATAATCTAAACTCACAGGAGAACGACCATAAGGTGCCCGAGGCAGCAATAGACCCTTGGAGACAAGTCGGCTGGAGGCCGATGTATTGAATCTCGACGCAATTTGAGTGTTCCATCGGCATTAGAAGGCCCTGAACGTTACAATTAACTATCATTTTTGCGTCGGATTCGATAATCTAGACTCACAGGAGAACGACCATAAGGTGCCCGAGGCAGCAATAGACCCTTGGAGACAAGTCGGCTGGAGGCCGATGTATTGAATCTCGACGCAATTTGAGTGTTCCATCGTCATTAGGAGGCGCTGAACGTTACAATTCACTATCATTTTTGCGTCGGATTCGAAAATCTAGACTCACAGGACAACGACCATAAGGTGCCCGAGACAGCTATATCCCCTTGGAGACAAGTCGGCTGGAGGACGATGTATTGAATCTCGACGCAATTTGAGTGTTCCATCGTCATTACAAGGCCCTGAACGTTACAATTAACTATCATTTTTGCGTCGGATTCGAAAATCTAGACTCACGGGAGAACGACCATAAGGTGCCCGAGGCAGCAATAGACCCTTGGAGACAAGTCGGCTATAGGCCGATGTATTGAATCCCGACGCAATTTGAGTCTTCTGTCGTCATTAGGAGGCGCTGAACGTTACAATTCACTATCATTTTTGCGTCGGATTCGAAAATCTAGACTCACAGGAGAAGGACCATGTGGTGCCCGAGGCAGCGATATCCCCTTGGAGACAAGTAGGCTGGAGGCCGATGTATTGAATCTCGACGCAATTTGAGTGTCCCATCGTCATTAGAAGGCCCTGAACGTTACAATTAACTACCATTTTTGCGTCGGATTCGATAATCTAAACTCACAGGAGAACGACCATAAGGTGCCCGAGGCAGCAATAGACCCTTGGAGACAAGTCGGCTGGAGGCCGATCGATGTATTGAATCTCGACGCAATTTGAGTGTTCCATCGGCATTAGAAGGCCCTGAACGTTACAATTAACTATCATTTTTGCGTCGGATTCGAAAATCTAGACTCACAGGACAACGACCATAAGGTGCCCGAGGCAGCAATAGACCCTTGGAGACAAGTCGGCTGGAGGCCGATGTATTGAATCTCGACGCAATTTGAGTGATCCATCGGCATTAGGAGGCGCTGAACGTTACAATTCACTATCATTTTTGCGTCGGATTCGAAAATCTAGACTCACAGGAGAAGGATCATATTGTGCCCGAGACAGCAATATCCCCTTGGAGACAAGTCGGCTGGAGGCCGATGTATTGAATCTCGACGCAATTTGAGTGTTCTATCGTCATTACAAGGCCCTGAACGTTGCAATTAACTATCATTTTTGCGTCGGATTCGAAAATCTAGACTCACAGGACAACGACCATAAGGTGCCCGAGGCAGCAATAGACCCATGGAGACAAGTCGGCTGGAGGACGATGTATTGGATCGCGACGCAATTTGAGTCTTCTATCGTCATTAGGAGGCCCTGAACGTTACAATTAACTATCATTTTAGCGTCGGGTTCGAAAATCTAGACTCACAGGAGAACGACCATAAGGTGCCCGAGGCAGCAATAGACCCTTGAAGACAAGTCGGCTGGAGGACGATGTATTGCATCGCGACGCAATTTGAGTCTTCTATCGTCATTAGGAGGCGCTGAACGTTACAATTCACTATCATTTTTGCGTCGGATTCGAAAATGTAGACTCACAGGAGAAGGATCATATTGTGCCCGAGACAGCAATAGACCCTTGGAGACAAGTCGGCTGGAGGCCGATGTATTGAATCTCGACGCAATTTGAGTGTTCCATCGGCATTAGAAGGCCCTGAACGTTACAATTAACTATCATTTTTGCGTCGGATTCGATAATCTAGACTCACAGGAGAACGACCATAAGGTGCCCGAGGCAGCAATAGACCCTTGGAGACAAGTCGGCTGGAGGCCGATGTATTGAATCTCGACGCAATTTGAGTGTTCCATCGTCATTAGGAGGCGCTGAACGTTACAATTCACTATCATTTTTGCGTCGGATTCGAAAATCTAGACTCACAGGACAACGATCATAAGGTGCCCGAGACAGCTGTATCCCCTTGGAGACAAGTCGGCTGGAGGACGATGTATTGAATCTCGACGCAATTTGAGTGTTCCATCGTCATTACAAGGCCCTGAACGTTACAATTAACTATCATTTTTGCGTCGGATTCGAAAATCTAGACTCACAGGAGAACGACCATAAGGTGCCCGAGGCAGCAATAGACCCTTGGAGACAAGTCGGCTGGAGGCCGATGTATTGAATCCCGACGCAATTTGAGTCTTCTGTCGTCATTAGGAGGCGCTGAACGTTACAATTCACTATCATTTTTGCGTCGGATTCGAAAATCTAGACTCACAGGAGAAGGATCATATTGTGCCCGAGACAGCAATATCCCCTTGGAGACAAGTCGGCTGGAGGCCGATGTATTGAATGTCGACGCAATTTGAGTGTTCCATCGTCATTAGAAGGCCCTGAACGTTACAATTAACTATTATTTTTGCGTCGGATTCGAAAATCTAGACTCACAGGAGAAGGACCATGTGGTGCCCGAGGCAGCGATGTCCCCTTGGAGACAAGTAGGCTGGAGGCCGATGTATTGAATCTCGACGCAATTTGAGTGTTCCATCGTCATTAGAAGGCCCTGAACGTTACAATTAACTATGATTTTTGCGTCGGATTCGAAAATCTAGACTCACAGGACAACGACCATAAGGTGCCCGAGGCAGCGATATCCCCTTGGAGACAAGTAGGCTGGAGGCCCATGTATTGAATCTCGACGCAATTTGAGTGTTCCATCGTCATTAGAAGGCCCTGAACGTTACAATTAACTATCAGTTTCGCGTCGGATTCGAAAATCTACTCACAGGAGAAGATCATACGGTGGTCGAGACAGCAATATACCCCTTGGAGACAAATCGGCTGGAGGACGATGTATTGAATCTCGACGCAATTTGAGTCTTCTGTCGTCATTAGGAGGCGCTGAACGTTACAATTCACTATCATTTTTGCGTCGGATTCGAAAATCTAGACTCACAGGAGAAGGACCATGTGGTGCCCGAGGCAGCGATATCCCCTTGGAGACAAGTAGGCTGGAGGCCGATGTATTGAATCTCGACGCAATTTGAGTGTCCCATCGTCATTAGAAGGCCCTGAACGTTACAATTAACTACCATTTTTGCGTCGGATTCGATAATCTAAACTCACAGGAGAACGACCATAAGGTGCCCGAGGCAGCAATAGACCCTTGGAGACAAGTCGGCTGGAGGCCGATGTATTGAATCTCGACGCAATTTGAGTGTTCCATCGGCATTAGAAGGCCCTGAACGTTACAATTAACTATCATTTTTGCGTCGGATTCGAAAATCTAGACTCACAGGACAACGACCATAAGGTGCCCGAGGCAGCAATAGACCCTTGGAGACAAGTCGGCTGGAGGCCGATGTATTGAATCTCGACGCAATTTGAGTGATCCATCGGCATTAGGAGGCGCTGAACGTTACAATTCACTATCATTTTTGCGTCGGATTCGAAAATCTAGACTCACAGGAGAAGGATCATATTGTGCCCGAGACAGCAATATCCCCTTGGAGACAAGTCGGCTGGAGGACGATGTATTGAATCTCGACGCAATTTGAGTGTCCCATCGTTATTAGAAGGCCCTGAACGTTACAATTAACTATCATTTTTGCGTCGGATTCGATAATCTAAACTCACAGGAGAACGACCATAAGGTGCCCGAGGCAGCAATAGACCCTTGGAGACAAGTCGGCTGGAGGACGATGTATTGGATCGCGACGCAATTTGAGTGTTCCATCGTCATTACAAGGCCCTGAACGTTACAATTAACTATCATTTTTGCGTCGGATTCGAAAATCTAGACTCACAGGACAACGACCATAAGGTGCCCGAGGCAGCAATAGACCCTTGGAGACAAGTCGGCTGGAGGACGATGTATTGGATCGCGACGCAATTTGAGTCTTCAATCGTCATTAGGAGGCGCTGAACGTTACAATTCACTATCATTTTTGCGTCGGATTCGAAAATCTATACTCACAGGAGAAGGACCATGTGGTGCCCGAGGCAGCGATATCCCCTTGGAGACAAGTAGGCTGGAGGCCGATGTATTGAATCTCGACGCAATTTGAGTGTTCCATCGTCATTAGAAGGCCCTGAACGTTACAATTAACTATCATTTTTGCGTCGGATTCGAAAATCTAGACTCACAGGAGAAGGACCATGTGGTGCCCGAGGCAGCGATATCCCCTTGGAGACAAGTAGGCTGGAGGCCGATGTATTGAATCTCGACGCAATTTGAGTGTTCCATCGTCATTAGAAGGCCCTGAACGTTACAATTAACTATCATTTTTGCGTCGGATTCGAAAATCTAGACTCACAGGACAACGACCATAAGGTGCCCGAGGCAGCAATAGACCCTTGGAGACAAGTCGGCTGGAGGACGATGTATTGGATCGCGACGCAATTTGAGTCTTCTATCGTCATTAGGAGGCGCTGAACGTTACAATTCACTATCATTTTTGCGTCGGATTCGAAAATCTAGACTCACAGGAGAAGGATCATATTGTGCCCGAGACAGCAATATCCCCTTGGAGACAAGTCGGCTGGAGGACGATGTATTGAATCTCGACGCAATTTGAGTGTCCCATCGTCATTAGGAGGCCCTGAACGTTATAATTAACTATCATTTTTGCGTCGGATTCGATAATCTAAACTCACAGGAGAACGACCATAAGGTGCCCGAGGCAGCAATAGACCCTTGGAGACAAGTCGGCTGGAGGCCGATGTATTGAATCTCGACGCAATTTGAGTGTTCCATCGGCATTAGGAGGCCTGAACGTTACAATTAACTATCATTTTTGCGTCGGGTTCGAAAATCTAGACTCACAGGAGAACGACCATAAGGTGCCCGAGGCAGCAATAGACCCTTGGAGACAAGTCGGCTGGAGGACGATGTATTGGATCGCGACGCAATTTGAGTCTTCTATCGTCATTAGGAGGCGCTGAACGTTACAATTCACTATCATTTTTGCGTCGGATTCGAAAATCTAGACTCACAGGAGAACGACCATAAGGTGCCCGAGGCAGCAATAGACCCTTGGAGACAAGTCGGCTGGAGGCCGATGTATTGAATCTCGACGCAATTGGAGTGTTCCATCGGCATTAGGAGGCCCTGAACGTTACAATTAACTATCATTTTTGCGTCGGGTTCGAAAATCTAGACTCACAG